>NW_005187406.1:6145697-6147929 GCF_000239375.1 Pundamilia nyererei | reverse complement strand
TCCAAAAACATTCAGCTTTGATATTAATGAGTTTTTTGGGTTCATTGAGAACATGGTTGTTGTTCAATAATAAAATTATTCCTCAAAAATACAACTTGTCTAATAATTCTGCACTCCCTGTATTTTTAGGAAATGCTGGTAAAAAAACAAGACTTTCCATGGCTTCATAGTGCTGCTGAAGGCCAAGGTGATGCAATCCAGTTTAAGTATCAGGTTATATTTTTAGGGCCGAGTAATACATTCAGTAAGAAGCAGGAAATTAGAGATCACCTGATCATTTATGTCTTTAAGAGATTTCTCCAGTTTAACTCATTAATGTGGGTCATCATATAATGATACAACCTAAGGGAAGCATCTATAAACTAAATGAAACATGCCTCGGGTGAGCATCAACCTCAGATTATTAAACTGACACGTTGCTTAATGCGCCAACTTGCACTTGAAACTCCACTGTATCCACAGCCCTGACACAGCAACAGGAAAAGTTGGGAACAATTTTGAGGACCCATGCAAGACTTCAGATGGCTTCTAAAATGTGTATATCGTACCCGTCCGGCAAAATACATTAGTGTAACTTCAGGGCAAGCTAACCTGTTTATCCTATATTAAATTGCCAAGTAGATTCATGAAACCTGTTTTTCAGGACATTTCACAATATGAAAAAAACCTTCACATCAGTGTGAATTGGTCCACTAAAACTACACTAAACTAAAAGAATCGAGATACCTAAATTATGACTAAATGTCATAGTAGACTATCAATATAATTAAATGAAAATTTGCTGTCAAAGTGAACCTTGAATCATACAGATCCAATATCTGATTTACGAATAAGGACTTTACAGATCGGCTTTCCATTTTCAGTTTATTAAATCTTGCAGAGTAGTCCTTACCTCTAAATATAACCTCTCTCCTCTGTGAATATTACTAAACAAATAAAATCAATTGTCTTGACATGTTGACCTTAAGTCGATTTACCACAAATACTCGAAACACCTCCCGGATTAAAGCGTGCATTGAGTGGGCACATAACTGTTAATCTGTGTGATAACTAAAAACGCACTGAGCATGTATCGTCTCTCCACACAGCCATTCACTGGTGCAGCGCACGTTTAAGACGGTGGATTTCTACGGAAAGTACCAGGACAACATGACTCCTGTGGGTCTGGCCTTCTTCCAATGCCAGTGTGATCAGTATGTGACAGATACCGTGCACAACACAAGACACATCACATAACAACACAATACATGCTGGAACCTGCACGTCTCTCTAACGCGTTCATCTAAGTTGGGCCAGGATTTTTGTGACAGCTGGAAATGTGAGTTTAACGGTTTGCTTTCCTGCATCTTCTCCCTGCAGACATGAGGAAACGTGTCAAATACCGGCAGCCCCTACGCTAGCTGGAAAGATACAGAGATGGAAAAGAGCACAACTATGGAATGTACTGGTTATGCAACACATGCATATTTGAGAAAACGTCAACAACTATGTGGACAATGTTTGTCATATTTATGTCATGATTGTAAAAATAAAGTAAATTTCAGCAGCACTGGTGTTGCTTTAAAGTTTGCTTTGTTAAAGACCATATATAATATGTCACATAGCTCCACATCTTCATTTTAAGCATTTCTAGCAAACAATGGGAGATTGACGATGGCTCCTGGGCTAGGCAGATCCTCACGTACTAATGAATATTTAATGAATTGGAAAAAAGGGAGGGAGCGTGGGGCACAAAAGCTTGTAGAATCTGATTATAGCCATGACTCATATTTGCCTGCATATGCTTATCAATTATAGCTGCCCATGTTTGCTTATGTGAAATGTCTCTTTACTGCCAGTTTAGATGGATTGCACTTACAGTTTAAAAACTTCTGCGTGCCTGTCTGAACAGAACAAAAAATACAAATATTTAAGTACAACATGCCCTCATATGTTTGAAAATTTGCTTCGTTTGACACTTATGTTAATTAACTTAGGAGTAGATTTTTGTAAGATAAGATCTTGGAACTGCTAGAAGGTTCTGGTGTAAAGATTCGGTAATATCACTTAGCTATTGCAAGTTATCTCTTTTGGCATCAAACGGCATAAAGAATGAACAGAAACGTGCTAATTGTAAATCATGTTCCTCCTGTTTTGCAGTCAGTGGATTGAATCACAGACAGAATAAAGTGCTGCAGAGGGAAAAGACAGGCAAGGTCCCTGGCTTCTAATTTATGCTTGAGGGCACACGGT
>NW_005187406.1:6105407-6119494 GCF_000239375.1 Pundamilia nyererei | reverse complement strand
TTTCTCTGTATCTATGAAGCGCCTTGAGGCGACTTTTGTTGTGATTTGGCGCTATATAAATAAAATTGAATTGTATTGAATTGAATAGGGAAGGGTGGTGAGTTCATTGCTTATAGGTATGACATGAAAATGATACGGACCTCAAAGATATAGTTCCTAGTAATGAAATAATATCCTTAAATAAGCTGAATTTTAACCTACAAAACACCAAACTTCATAGTGGCCAGTAGCTATGTCAATTTACTGTGTGTGCACTAAAGAATGGTGAAAATACAGAAATTTAAATTATTTTTAACTTGAGCAGAAATGCAGAACTCTTGAGGTTTACTACTATGTGGATGTGCACCTTTAAGGTCTGTGACAATGACCTTGGCAATTTAAATAAATGTATTATGTAATGTTATTTGCGACAGTGTAATTTGGTTACCTTTAGTTTCTGACTGACCACTTTCTTCCATGGTACCAAAAGAACTGTGCCTTCCGTAGCAAAATTATCTTCATGCATGACAATGCACCATCTCATGGTGCAAAGAACATCTGTCGCATTGGCTACTATGGGAATAAAAGGAGAGAAACCCATGGTGTGGCCCCATACTCCCCTGACCTCAACCCTGTTGAGAAAGGTCTGAGGCCTGATTTGGCGCTATATAAATAAAATTGAATTGAATTGAATTGAATTGAATTGAGGGTGAGAGGTAATTCACATGAAAACAGCAGCTGTTGGAGGCAATTGTGATGTCTTGCCTTATCTCTCCACATTTAATGGATGCAAGAATTGGAAAGCTTATATGAAAGAAAGGGTCCTATGTTAACATGTTACATAAGTTTACCTGTCAATGTTTTTGATATACAGTGGGGCAAAAAAGTATTTAGTCAGCCACCGATTGTGCAAGTTCCCCCATAAAACTCGTACCCATTATAGTTTGGTCTTGAGCGCAGCAGGTTTTCAGTCCTTGTTGTTTTCAGTCAGTGTGTTGGATTGGTAACAAGGTAACTAAATTACACTGTAGCAAATAACAGTTCCTAGTAGTGCCATGTATACAATAGGAATTAAATCAATGTTAAGGAGTTCAAATAGTCATTTTTATTGTGTGATCAATCAGTGAGATCCCTAAAGACAAGTGCAGTCGTTTTTTAGGTAGCATTGCCTGTTCACATGAAAAAGGTTTCATTCTTTCATGTCCAAGCCACGTGCAGCATTTCCTCCACAGTCAGTAGCTTTTCTCTGGGTTTCCCACGGGATTCACCTCTTTTCATTTCCACATTGTCAATCTTCTCCCAGTCTGAAAAAGTCACTGGTTCCACTCCTACAGAAGAGAAAAATCACATTTGGCTGTGGCTTAGTGGCAACTTCAGAGAACAGGATTATACAGACGGGTCACTGTGTGCACTGAGATGATGACGACATACCTCACTGCTGCTGTTGCTACTGATTTATGGCTCTCCGTAGCAAATGTTTTGGTGGCATGCAGGATTTATTGCTAGTTTTGTTTTGTAATTTTCTCTTTCAAATCTCTTTGCATCTTTGTTTTTTTTTTTTTGGTTTTTTTTTGCTCTTCGTCATTTTACTTCTTATGTAATCATTTAATGAACTTCACAATAAACACAAACAGTCACTTCAAACAGAATCTCTACAGCCCGACTTTTTGGTGACTGTTCCAGCATTGAGTTCATTTTCCCTTGTTTTTAGTCCAACTGTTTTTGGTCCACGCACATTTACTTTCATGACTTTATACTGGCTCATAGAATAACAGCACATGTCGAGAGCACAGTTATAGGATGTATTGTGAATGACAAACTAACATTTTTATACCTCTCTTTTCCAGCAGAGCACTAATGCTTTGTGATCCAGGCTTGGCAGCAGACATATCCAACGTTCCCGAGTCCATGTCCTCCAAAATGGATCGTGCAGTGTCAAAGCTATTGTTCATAGTGGTAGCTATGACACCTGTGGGGCCTGTTTTAAGCCAGCCGCTACAGTACAGACCTACAAAGAAAAATTGAATCATTAAATATTATTGAAGTAATAAAATATAATATAATGCTTGTTCTTTAGAGTGTTTACAGGGTACCTGCAGCCTGTTTAACGCGGCCCATGGTGTTTGGAACGATGGCTTTGCGGGAGTCAAAAGGCACTGATGGATCAATGGGCAGGCTCTTGTAGCCGATACTGCTGACGACCAGGCCGCAGGGCACGTCCTCCACTTCTCCTGTGAGCACAGCCTGGGCTCCGTCACCTGAACCCTGCTCACAGAGAGGATATCTGCTTTAAAAGGAGCAGCAGCACAGTGACAGGCACTTTTGGAAAACCAAATCCTGCTAACCTCCAGCTTGTTGATCGCCAGTCGGATGCCAGCTATTCTGCTGTGGCCGGGTTCGGCCAAAACTTCCACGGGGCTCCGGAAGAATCGAAAGCCCCAGGTGCGGGAGGCCTTGCTCCGTCTCTCCTGCTCCTTTTCTCCGGGTACCTCTAGGGCCGTCTTCAGCATCAGCTCTGTCAGACGCTTTCTGGGCCTCGGCAAGTCTGACACAGCAGAGATACTTCAGCTTAAAATCGCCCTGCTTTGCTTGCATTTATAACGTCCAAATTTTTAATCTTCCAATTTTTTTTTTTGCATAGAATAGGTAGTGAAAACAACATATACAGTGCTGTGCAAAAGTCTTGAATCATCCCTTATGTCTTTATATTTTGCTTCCATGGAGCCAGGACCTTCTTGTACATTTTAAAGAGCCTTTCTGAAGGTCTTTCAAAGTTTTTCTTTGAACATTGGCTGCCGTTCAACTTATCAATCTACAGCAGATGAACTGAATCTGAAAATCATATCCTTAAGAAACCTGACACGGCACCTGAGAGACGTGACCAATCAATGTTCTGTACTTTGTACCATTTCTTCCCTCTCCTTAGGAAACACTAGTCCCCATCTCCACCCCTATACTTGTTTTCATCTTAAGGGATAAGATGCTTTGTGAATAACTTTTATCTTTCTCCTTACTTAGTCTTTTGATTTTTAAAGGAAATTCCAACAAAACGCCATAATTTTAACAATCTTCTTAGAATTTTGTCACTAGCAGCTACTCTTATACTTGGGAACTTTATGGACACATGCTGTGGTCTCATGACTAGTATATGGCTGTGAATGCATGTGGGTTTTTTTTGGTTTTTTGTACATACAAGTGTGCATGTGGTCTTTCAGTAAGTGATATGTGAGTGTTGCTGTGCATGCACCTTGTATGTGCACATATGCACACATTAGAAATGGCTTTAAGGAACTGGTCTTTATAAATTTCCTGTAACTGCAAAGTTCTGATGTGCTGCTGCGACCACAGACTTGTCACTCCAGTAATGCAAGCTCAGCAGGCACGATTACAACACAGATAAACATAGCCAGCTTCTTTTACCATCCTTCACTGCTATTTATCACTAAAACGAAACATACGCTCAGGGTTATTTTAGCAATCTGTGACCAGAGTCAAGGTTATCGTTATAAATCTGAGAGTGCCTGCCATCATCAAAGAGGCCAGCAGCATTTCTCTGGCAAGGACGAGGCCAGCTTGGGGGGGGGTTGTTGCACAATTCTGTTTTGCACCCTAACCTGCAGGTTCCCACACAACAACAACAGAAAATCTTTCAAACTAAAGCCAGCAGCAGCAGCAGCAGCAGCCTGGGCAGGTTGGCAGTTTCCATTCACCTCACAGTATGTATAAGCTATACGTCTCAGCTGGGTATGCTGTTGTTAACCACAGCTTACCTTTCTTCCTTCCTGATGGCGCTTTCAGCAGTCTGAACATGTGTTACATGCACATGTAGATATCTAACATGTTTTCACTGCTCACTTAAAAACACCAGGCATCTTTTCCAGCTGCACCAGAAAAACTAAATACACTGAAATTTACAGATCTTAAAGGCAGACGAAACTATGTAAACATTTATTGGCTTTAAGAACACAGCAGGTCAGTTAGAGGGGAAAGCATGAAGATAAAGCTGCATGTGGTCTCACCTTTAAGAGCCTCTTTGACTCCATCAAAATCCGCCGCCACCATGTCCGGCCTGGTGTCCGGCAGGTTCACCATTTCTCTGAGCTCCTGTAGAAAAGGAGCATATGTTATGGTTCACTGGGCCAAATTAAAGCATCATTCAAAACATGGAGAATCTCTTTTGGTAAAATTCTGGTGAAATTATATTTACTGCAGTACCAACAATGACAGCGAACATATAAGAGGGGTGATGATCAGACAAGTTTGAAACAGTCTGGCAACAACAACCAAACTGTTCATTTTACAGGACGAACCTCTGATTTTTCAGGGTGACACTGAAAGACTGAAGAATAGTTCAAATAATATAAGCGGAAAAGAAAATAATGTGATGTTGGTCTTGTTTTTTTCACTTTAAACTACAAGATAAAGCTACTCCCTGCAGAGGACACATTTTCTACCAACCTCAGCAGTAACATTACAAGGTCACTGACCAAGTGTGCATGAAAGTGCTCTGGCTTTCTCTCATATTATATTTTCCATATTTTTATTCTTTACTCTTGGACCCAGCTGTAGTAACTTTTAATAGTTAAATTGTTGAATTTTTTTACCCCAAAATGAAGTGGAATTAAAAAAGCAAGCCAAAGCTAACACGTAAACAGGTCATTTAAAAAAAATGCTAAAAACAGCTAAAATTAACAATAAGCATTAGGCAAAGATGCAGATAAAACAGTTGGTTAACACTTGCACAGTGGCTAAAAAGTGCAGTTTGTACCACTCCAATGGATTAAAATAAAGCCTTCTAATAATATTCTGCGTGTCTGTGGTGTTAAGAAACAGGTTTTGGAAGATGCGGTGTGGAGATGAATGGTGACCTGAGGAAGAGGCACTAGAGAACATATTATTCTTTCCTCTTGTTGTCTTTTCTTTCCGACACACACCTTGATTGTGCAAGCGATCTGAATGGGTCCTCTCCTGCCAACTATCAGCACCCTGCGGACCTGGCTCTCTGCCAGAGCCTCCAGTGTTGGTTGTGTGATGTCAGTTTTCTGCAGAAAAAGTTTGACAAGTAAATTACATTTTCAGCTGGAAAACTGAACAGCTTAGAGAGATTTTTTTTTCCAAGTGATTTGATTTCTATTTATTGTTAGCTCATATTGCTGGTTAACACAGGAAGTTTGACTCACAATTTCTTGGACAAATACCCAACTTTTGTAATTTTGCACCATCACAGGCGTACAGACACATTTTAAAAACAATCAGTCAATATGTGATTGATTTTAATTCAGCATGTAACTTCTTTACATTTGATGACTGCCTGCAGTTTAGAACCAACAGACATCACCAAATGCTGCGCTTCCTCTCTTGAGATGCTCTGCCAGGGCCTTTTTTCTTTTTGTTTTTCTTTTGGATTATGCTTTGGGCTTCACTTGTGAAGTGCCGACCAATTTGCAGAATTTGACTAACTGAGCAGTCAAGTCATCGATAAACGTTAGCGATCCTGTTCCACTGGCAGCCATACATTCCCATTCAATAATGCTCCCTCGGTAGAGTATATAACAAATATTATGGTATGCTTCATATACATCATTTCATTTAAAATCCACTTTATTGGTACACAGAGGCAAAACTACAGGAACTGTGTCTTTGTCCAACAAATGTATGTGAGCTCTTGTATCACCTTTTGATATTTGTATGCCCAATTTCCCCACTTTAGTCTGACAAAGCAGCTCATCACTTATTTATTCCAAACAAAACAAATCAAACTTCACTATTATAACTGACACCATGGTGTCCTACATCTACCAGTCAAGTATAAAAGGTCACTGTCATCTTTGACCTTTAATTTTGTGGTTATCAGTGGTGCTTTTGTATGAAATGACACATCAGAGAAACTTGAAGCTGATGAAAATGACTCCACTAAAGTTGACTTTTCTCAGAGACTGTTAGTTCAGTTAGACATTTTAAAAGACGTTAGCTGTGTTTCTCAGCCCTAAAAGCTTCCTGTGGTTACCTCCTGTACATCCTATGATGTCATGCAGGCTCAGAGATGCTAGCTTAAAAAGCCAAACTATGTTTACTTAAACTGAGCCTGAGCGGGTCAGAAGCTGCTATTAGTACAGGTCCCAAGGTTTCAAAGGAAACCAACTGAAATTATTAACAAAGTCATGCATTTGTCTCATGGTAAAGAAAATATCTTCACTATTTGAAAACATTCTGACTTCTCAAGGTGCACGACCCTACAATAATACATTTTACATAGCCTACCAGCCTTTTTAGGGGCTCTTACTTTCCCCTCATGTTCTTCTTCAGTCACGTTTGCCCATTAATTCTTAGTGTCAGGTGGAGGACTGTGATCAGGAAACTAGAAAGGTCAAACTTTACTTGTCAAAACTAGTGAAACTACTCTGTAGCACTATTTCTTATCTTATCTTCATCTATTGATGATTTTCTGTTCAGTTTAGTTTTGTTTTGCATTCTGAAACAACAACAGATAAAGACACAACATTTCTCCATTTGGCTTCACGCTGATGCAATGAAAAACAAAAATATTTTTGAGGTTTCAGCAACGGTGTTTTTGCTTTTCATGCCTAACAGACAAACAAAACATTTGTGATTATTTAAGCAGATAAAATTCCTCAGCTTAAGTGGTTCTTTCATACATCTCAGAGCACTCAAGACTTGCTGACTGAAACATGTCTGCTCTTACTGTTTTTGTTTCTTTTGTTATAAATTTACTGATAACCAACTCGCCTTTAAAATGTCGATGGGAGATAGCAGAATTCTTGCTACATCCAAGGCCACGTTGCCTTGTCCCAATATGACTGCTGTTTCACAGCTCAGGTCTGGACTCAGCTGAAGAAAGAAATCGAACGGATGAGACAGAGAAGCAGTTTCACCTGACAGTTTTTCTTGTGAAATGATCTAACTTTGTTGAAGCTCTTTTTGATGGATGGAAACATCTTGTGTGTCTATGTGAAACACTTACTTGGAAGTCTTACCTCTCGACAGCTGGGGAGTCCGTTGTACCAGCCCACAAAGTCTTTGGCAGAGTACACACCAGCCAAGTCTTCGCCCGGTACTCCCATGCTCCGGTTTCCCTCTGCACCATAACTCTGTCACACAATTTACAGAGTTCAACAGAAACAGATGATTATTTTTCACATGTTTAAGGTGAAGGAGCTGTAGTGGGCTTTCACATCCTTACCAGTACGACAGCGTGGTAGGCTTGCTGCAGCTCGGTGATGCTCACATTCTTGCCTACGTTCACATTGCCATAGAAACTGCAGCGTGAATGCTTGGCCGTTTGCGTGAATGTGTTGATGACGTTCTGAGGACAAGAATCGGTAAAATTTAAGTTAGCAAGCTGGACTCTCCATCTGTATTTCAACTCCACCTATTATGGGAGTAATTCTCTATCCAGTGGTTAATGACCTCAGGACAGCAGATGACTAAAGTTTGTTGGGGTAAACTCTGCTTCAGATTCGCTCTCAGTTCTCTGAACACTCTGGCTGAAGTGAGGGCGCAGCCTCAAAAGAGTTTGGCAGGAGATAAGACGCATGACGTCCACGCTCTATCCGTGAATTCGACACGCCAGCACCTGCTTTTTACACATCTGTGTAATTAGAGACCTGGCGCGAGCAGACATCTGTGTTCACACATGCAGGTCTAGTTTTTAATGCTGCAGTGCATTTATTTACAGTGTTATTATCTATTTCTGGAGACGATGCCTTAATAACTATGCCAGATACAAAAGCCAGCAAAATTACGTCATGTTAGTTTCAGTTCAAAGTGTTTACCTGCATTTAGAAACAAGTACAGAACAGATCACAGAGCCCATTTTTTTGCATGTTGTAAGAACAAAGAGTTCATAAAGAAGTTCTAACGTCTTCACGATAGAAGGGCTGGAGGAAAAATGGATTTCCTTCACTTCACTGTTTGCTGACAAAGTGCAGGAAACTGACTGATGACTATATAAATAAAACTGAATTGAACTTTAGACTCAGACTGTAATAAGAACACAGCTCAATGAGTGCAGAGGTTGCCACCTTTCACCTCCCAGCTGCACTGAGATATGGAAGAGAAAACATGGTAGATGGGACAATGTTAATTATCCTCACTGTAATTTTTAAATGCCAGTTTTATTTCATAATAAATACACAATAATATACTTTCATTTGGGTGAACAGTCATCGGAAGATTTCAGGAGACAAAAGGCTGATGTTGGCGATGAAATGTTTGCATAATATTAAAAATAATAATGATGGAAGGACCAAACAATCTGTGAGAAGTGATATTGAAAATTCACAAATACCAATAATTCATTTAACTTTAGACATTTGTGGTTGTTCAGACGCTACTTAGACAGTAATGATAATCCTGTCTGAATATAGGCGCCTTAATGGAGCTGCTCATATGGATCCTGCTGCTGTATGATGCTGCATATATTTAATAAAGACTCTAACAAACAGCTTTAAGCAAAAACACAAATTCATCTTTTGATAAGCAAAATTTTAATGCATTAAAGGCAACCTCCAATATATTTGTGCCTTCTCCAGGACTTGAATTTGCTTCATAGATGAATGTGGAACCCAGTTTTAATTATTATTACATTCTTGAGTTGTCCGTGTGGCTGCTTTAACAACTACAATAACATTGTTTTGAACTCTCAATAATGCTTATGGAGCCAATGTTGCTTCTGAGAAAAATCTGATGTTAAGATTTGGGATCAGGAACAAAAACAAACAAAACTACCAGAAAGAGCAAGACTGAGCTTGAAATTGTCTCTACAACATCGCCTCTACAGATAACCACATACGTGGAGACAGACACACACACATGCATCGCATACACAGCTGTAACTTTCGCCCCGTTTCCCTGATGTGCAATAGTACCAAGTGCAATTTTTCCTACTATGACAAAGCATTTTATTCTGCTTTGTACAGTATGTTATTCTATTTTATCTTCTATTCTGTCGTGTTTTTCTTAAATCTTACTTTTCTTTACTTGTACTTTTTGCCGTGAGCAGAAAATTTCCCACGTGTGGGATTAAAAAAGGTTTATCTTATCTTATTACATTCAAACAAATTTGACAGTTAAGTCACAGGACGCTGATACTTTTGGCTGCCATCTTGTTCACATGGGTTCGCTCCACAGGATTTGGTAGATTTTTATGCTGGGTACCCCTTCCTGACCCAACCCCCAATAGATTTGTGTCTACTGGGATCAAACTGGGGATCTTTTCCAAATGTGTACACCACTACACTATTGGCCCACCACTCTCTTACCTTTATGATTAGTGGAATTAAAAGCAGTGAACAGCTCAGCAGAAATATCAGACCAGACTAGATCGATTCATGCACTCACTCATGTGCTTTAAAGATGAAATCAACTGCTGCTTCACAAGAAATGGTTGCACGTCACCGAAAAGAACCTTGTTGTTGTTTTCGCATGTTTTGCCTCAGTATTGACTGAACAAAGAAGACACACTAGTGATTTAAAAGTCTTGGTGTATTACTTTCAAAGTAGTATTTCTGCTGAGCTAGGCTAACCACATCTCTAACCACGATTATATCAGACATGCAAAGGTGACATTATTGGTTGTGGGAAACAAAGCGGACAGGTCTCGTTATTACCAGTATTTATCTGTCATTATATTTGCCAGCATGTTGGGATGTGTGTCCTGTTGAGGGTTGCATAATATTGCTTTTGTTGTTCAGTTACATTTTAATGAGTTGGGTGTGATGACATGGAAATATAGCGAGCTTCAAACACTGCATTCAACCTCAGACATAAACGTGATAACACCCTTTCACTGTAATGTTATTCACACTTCTAATGGAATTTCACTTCACTGACAGACTTATCTAACGTGTCTCTTTCTGTTGTGACTGGTCTGCATTAACCACTGACTGGTTTTTAATTTTCCATTAACGGTACCACAGGTGGTTACACAGTCTGGCGAAACTAAACAGACTTTAAGAAACGGGTTTGTCTGAAGAGTTTCTTTTTCCAAAACAAAACTAATCCCTGTGTTAAAAGATTTTCACTGCATCTGGTGTTAGAACTACTGAGGAGAAACTGGACTAATTAAATGAATCTTTTTTGTCCTTTTTGCTTAAAAACAGGTAATATACAGAAAATGGTTTGAGGCAATTATCTGTTCTTTAAAATCTATTAGAGGCAGACACCTTGACTTCAGGATGATCTGGGGCCACTCCGAACCTGACCAGGCCAAAGGGGACAGGCAGACGCTCATAAATGTCCACCTCAACATCTTGGCGAGCCTGAGAGAAAAAACAAACAAAATCCAAAATATAATGCGTAAAGCTTAAAGTGAACCGTTAATAAAGGCTTTAGAAAAAACAGAAACAATATTGTGTGGTTACAAAACTAACTGGAATATCTTTAGTTTTAGTCTTGAAATATTTTCAACACAGCCCAAAAATAAAAACCCTCAAAACCCAAAAAAACCACTAAAAATTAAATAATCTAAATAATTTTTTTAAACAAACCAAAAAGGATTGCTTGTTCGTGTCATCTCTCTAAAAAGAACACAGCAGCAGAGCTTAGAAAATCAACCACAGGACGTCTGGAATAAGATCCTTTGGAAAGATGAGGTCAAAGTGTAGATGCTTGGCATTAATGCATGGTGTGATGTTTGGTGAAAGCCAAACAACCACAGGGTCTCAGCACAAAGACCTCAAACCAACTGTTAAGTTGGTGGTGGAGGGGTGATGATTTAGGTTTGATTTGCAGCCACCTTGCCATAAATGAGTTAAAGTATGTTGTGCTGAATCAGACAACAATTAATATATGAACTTAAAAGCATATAAACACAACATGAAAAACATCAAAGAGCCACAGTGCTGCATGGCCAATGCACATCGTGTTGCTGTGTGTGGGGGGCATAGCTTGCAATGACATAACCTTGGGCTCAAAGACACAGCATACCCTGCAAGTTATTTCCAGTCGTATGTATGAGCATGTGCTCAGTAGGCAGCTCAAAGGCTATATTTTGGTTAGTGTGTGATAGCGTAGTGGTTTTGTGTACTAAGCAGGGAGAGGCATGCTGGCCGGATTTGGAGAAACTAATGACACACAAACAAATTGAAAAATTAACATTTAATTAACACACAACTATTGGGCAATAAATTAGTAGTCATTAGCAAATTCATTTAGAATTGGACTGCAGCTATTGATTATTTTAGTAATTGAGAATTCTACTTATTATTCCATCAGCTGTAAAATTGTATAAGAAATACTTCTGTCTTATTGTTGATATTCCAAGTTAATTCAAAATGTTCAAAATGCTTTCTTGCATCGATAGGAGAAAAAAAAAAAGATTTCTGACTCTATTGCATCACACAGATGAGGTAGATTTGGTGTTTGTTCATGTGCATGTGTTTTTTAACAAGTGTATGAATGTGTGTGTGTGTGTCTTTGAGTGTGCTAGTGAGTGAGTAAATATGCATGTCTGTAATCTTTTTAAAGAGTATGCGGTGTCCGCACTGAAGAAAAGAGATGATATCAATATTCTCAGAACTGATGCAACGTTTCCTGGAGCAGAAAACAAATGCTATGATGGTGCATGTTCTAATAAGCCACTGTCCAGTCTAACAGCACCAATTACCATTAAATTAACATAATTTATTTAATTTAATCTAAATTTTTTAAACCTTGAAAGAAATATGGTCTAATACACCTTACCACCCCCCCTACCTCCCCACCTTTAGACTCACCCCTGCTTGCTCTAGGTATCACTGTGACAGAAAGTAGGAAGGCTGCTGTCAGTCTTCAGCAAGCTGTGTAATTTAAACACTGTGGCATACTAAATTAAGAGTTCACCTACAGTTACCTGGTAGATTTCCCCCCTGCTTCTTAAGAACATAGCTTTCCTTTCCTTTTTTGTAAATGTGTTCCCCCCCCCCCCAGTAAATATGTTTTTCCTTTTTCCTCCACTTTGCCCAGTTTTTTTAAGGACATCCTGCACACACTGACATCCCGCACACACTGACATCCCTGCCGCCCCATCCCTTGGGTTAGCTGCCTTTTTAAGTGGTTTCTTAAACAAAAGCACTTTTTGAAAATGTTCAGGTATAATATGTGGGCCAAAAATGAGAGTTTAAAGAAAACTCTTTAAAAAGCCTGCTGAACTAAGACACCGCTTTAAAAATGACAAGAAGGGCCAGCTCATTGGAAGAACATTAAAAAGAAATCAAGGGTGGCTCAAGACTTTAGCACAGTACTACATATTCAGATATTTATCAGTATTGCCTACTATTACTCCTGTGTCTGTCATAACAAGCAGTCCATACCTTGATTAGATGCTGTGCTGTGTAGAAACCTGCTGGACCGCTTCCGACAATACACACCTTTGGGCTGCATGAGGACAATGAAGCCTTTCCACAGCCGCCTGCAAAAACACGTGACAAGTTCACGTCTAACTCATTGGAGTTGCAGCAAAACAGCAAGGCCTTAGTTTGAATTAAATCCTCTTAGTGAGCTAAAGGGTCTCAGTAAGCTAAGGCAGTGTAGTGTACAGCTACAGCCTACAGTGTTTTAATGAAAGGCTAGCAGAGTAAGGCATGCAGTTATACAGTATTTTGTTTTACTGATGCTCAGAGTTGCTTGATATATTAAGTACTGCTGAGTTAAATCAGCCTGTTAAAGTTTCTTCAAGCAGGTGTGTAGATCAGTCGATAAGAACGTTAAGTTGGCTAAATTTTGTTCTGGGTCTGGCACGCGTCCACACTGAATATCAAGTGTATTACGAGTAAACATTTCCTGATTACCGCACCTTTGTGAAGTCGCGCTATCCATCCACCTCCTCCTGAGGTCCACAGCTTCAGCTCGGAAAACAGCAGTTTATGAGCGCCCATAGCTTCCTGACTTAGACGAGCTGCCTCGTTTTAAAGCATGAAACGCTTAAACCCTCTCCGTTGCTTTCCTTGACCGTGGTGACCAGCTCTGCATAGCTGCCTCTCCTCTGAGCTTTGGACACTGAGCAGCGCTGAGTTCAAAAGCCAAGGTGGAAAACGCTTATCTTTACTCTTCCTTATATTTATTTATTTATTTTTAAAGCTTCGTGTCCTCAAATGGCTAGCTAATGCTAATATCGATTAATTATTTTACACATATGCACTTTATCACGTAAAACATCATTACCATAACAAACTGTTTTCAAGGCTGTACCTTGCGTTACGGCCATAACAGTCCGTGGGAAACCGGCATTGACAATTAAAGTTCCACAATGACGGCGTACATGATTAAGTATACATTTATTAGCGCCTTCCATTGACTTTTACACGTGACTGTCAGACTTACTTCAAGCTATGATATTGTGAAATGATGGCATTTATCTCAACCTTGTCTTAACAAAAATTATGAGTTATTTGTAAAGGATCGGAAAGGAACTATTTTACCCATAAAACTATATTGAAACAGTGATTGGTGAAACAGGATACTTAGTGACCGCGAAGTTAAAGAAACCAGGCGAACAAAGCATTACACATACACAACACAAACAACAAAAAATATAAAAAACTATAATAATACCTTACTACGCGAATGAAAAGGACTAAATTCAATAAATTTGGGAGTTATTTGCTGTGGAATCTTGGATTTGGAGTGGGTTATGGGATGATTAGTTCCTTCAGCGTTAAAAGTAATTATAAGCACAATCTTGTACGTTTCCTTTTTACTTTTGTATGTATGTATTTATTTAAAATTTATTTTTTTAAATCCAAATAAAGTATTTTTAGTCATGATTTACCTTATAGCTGGCAGCTGGTTGTTCAAGGCTTAAAACTGTTTTCTTTAATGGAGAAACGGAATCGCTTTATTGAAGCTTTTTTATGCTAGTAGGTACCAGTGCAATGTAACTTAGAACATTAACTCAAATACTTTGCTAAAATATGTGTTTTTTATGTAGGTATATGTGTCATCCTACTTTCGGCTTCTACTCCACTGTTTTGGTAACTACTGTGCTTTGCACAAATTACCAAATTAATTAGTTCACACCAATTAGTTAAACTGCAGGAATGTCTTAAAGACATAAAGACCTGGATGGCCGCTAACTTTCTGCTTCTTAATTCAGATAAAACTGAGGTTAT
>NW_005187406.1:6103464-6104331 GCF_000239375.1 Pundamilia nyererei | reverse complement strand
AATTGAATTGAATTGAATTGAATTGAATTGCACCCCATCTCCTTTCTACCATTTAGTTTTTATTTTGCGGATAAATAGCAATACTATAGGTCAAACTAGCCGACATTATTTAATTAACTGAAAATAGCCATTCTGCATAATGATTAAGTTTAGTTTAGGTGTTTAAATGTACTCTTATTGTCACGAGTCAGGGTCATTTTGACCCAGCATTTTGAGTTTCTGGTGTCCTGGTGTTATTCTGTATTATGGTCTATGTTCTGATTGAGCTGTTTTGATTAGTTTATCCTATGCTTCGGTTTAATTCTTGTTAAGAGTTTAGTTCTTAGGTTTTGGTTTCCATACTCCTTCTTTCCAGTGTCTAGTCTGTGTCTCTGTGCCTGCTCTGGTCCCACGTGTACTGTCTAGTCATCCCTGTCCATGTGTTCCCTCTGTACCGTGTCAGTATTATCATAATGTGAAGCTCATATCTCTGAGTCTGTAAGTTCAGTTGATGTGTTTCCTGTTTTATGTTGAAGGTCCTTGTCTTATGTCAATGTATTCTTTTTTGCTTCCCTTGTCTCATCCTGCCCAATTAGTCCCAGCTGTGTTTCCCTTTCCTGATTACTTTCCTGATTACTCTGTTTGCTGATTACTCTGTTTCCTGATTACTCTGCCATGTATTTTACTTTATTCACTTTAAAGACAAGAAACATTTTCTAATCATATTTTAGGTGGCAGCAGTGCCACCTCTGCAGTTTCCCTGAACATAGTGGACTGTTTGGATTGGGATTATCTCATGACTAATTCACATGTATTCACATATTTGCTGCAGGCATAGCTGTTTCCTAGTCACAGTTGAAAGTCAGTGGCTTCCAGTGTAAAACTCTG
>NW_005187406.1:6083074-6103341 GCF_000239375.1 Pundamilia nyererei | reverse complement strand
ATTTCACTTCTAGAATATTTTGATGCTTTGATACTTTTGTACTTTTACTAGTACTTTGAATTGAGCCCCATTGAGTTGTTCTTATCATTTAAAAAACAAATACAACAAACAAAGATTTTTCAAAGGAATGGCAAAATGTTAAAAATATCTTTGATTTATTGTACACATCAAATCAGGTAGAAAACTATGGTTCAAAACATTTAGAGCATTCACAAAGAAAAAAGAACAAAACAACACAAAGCTGTTGAAAACTCAACAGGTAAAGCCAGCGTGTGCTAAATCAAAGGAAAAAGTGCTTGGTCTGCAGTTTTTTTTCACCCACACTCTTCACACATTGCACCTGAACACTAAGCATAAACCAGGATGTGGTAGCTCAATCACTTTACTGCAGATAAAACACAAATTTCTGTAAAAGGAAGAGAGATGCACTACAGCAAAAGGTTAAAGATTACGAGTTCAGCCATCTGAAGCCGTCTGTGCAATTAACTGTGCATCACCGCGTGTTGAATTATTAGCACTGCATCGTCTCTGAGCATTACAGGAGACCCCTGAAGTCTGTGTTGACATCCGTGCTTAGAGATGTAACTAAGTAAGCATTGTGATGGTGGCAAGAGCAGGTCTGCCGAGGCCTCTGGGATCTTGGTGGTAATTCAGGCACTGCAGGTCTGAATTTCTTTTTATACTGGAGGAAGACAAAGGAAACGTTTTCACTCGAACACAGTCACATCCTCTTTGCTTGACTTTTAACAACAAGTCTATCTACTTCACACTTACTCGTTTGCACCTCATAATCAGCACTCCAATGATGAGGGACAGTATGACAGTAAATCCTATGACGACAGAGCAAATCAAGGTCAGATCCAGTATGGAGTTTGTGCATTGTTCCTCTGGGCCACCCTCTGTGTGTGAGAGAGAAAAAAGCACGTTATAGACAATTAAATTGAAAGTTACACCACTTTTAATGGAAGTGGATTGCATATACTGAAATGCATGATTCTCTTCACCTTGGACGATAATGACTGTGCCATTGCTGGTCATGAGCAGCTTGTTGAATTTCTCGTCCGTGTAAATCCACTCGCAGTAATACAAGTTTGTGTCCTCGAGCTCCAGCAAAGACAACTGGAAAGTGAACCCACGAAGTTCCTGTGGGATCTTCTTGGCTGGACTTATGATTATTCGGCCTTTGAATTTGTTAGATGTGGTATTCTTGGTGACTGAAAATCCATTCAAGTCCAGGTACACAACATCTTGTTCCTTGTGGAAACGCCTATGCATGTACAGCCCCATTGGATTTTCCAAGGATGTGGTGCACACGATTTCAGCAGATGAATTGACTCTCATGAAAGTGATGGCTGAAGGATTTTGGAAAGCTGTCAGGGAGAGATGAATCGTTAAAAAGAATCACTTATACAGAATTTTTGTTTTGTTTTAACACCTTATACATCAGCTCCACCACAGGGCACTGGCAAATAAACTTTAATTGCAATAAAGCAGAAAAGGCACAATTTGATCCAATTCGTCATTTGCTCAGTTCAGTACAGTTGTTGGGGCTGCAGAAGGTAACCACAAAACCAAACTACACCCAGTAACTGTATATAAAGTGGCCTAACCTAGATTTAGCTGCAGCAACATATTCCAGTCATGTCACTTGCAGTGGGCTTTTTTTGTAGACAACTAACTTCTACGTACATATTTTTGGTGCATCACTACATTTACTGTAAAGAGTGATTTAAAAAGACCTTTTTAAATGATGGGTTTTTTGAGACACTGCTAAGAGGCCCAAAACAGGATGAAGCTGCAAACAAACAGGAAAAGATGACTCAGACTCATCTTCAATGACATCTACAGTTATGTAAAAAACAGGGTTTTCTTCCCAATAAATTCACCCTGGGGTCAGACCATGCAGGGCTCAGAGAAATAGGCAAAAAACGTAAGAGCTTAGGTTTAGACTTCTGGAACTATGAACTTTGGACAGAGTTAAAGCAATGTGGGGACCCTTGGTCATGATGCACGACACTGAGAAAACCAAACACAGCATATCAGCGCGAACACCTCACAGTAAACAGTGAAGCATAGTGGAGGAGGGGTAGTGATTTGGTCTTGTTTTGCAGCCACAGGACCTGGGCACTCTGCAGTTAATGAGCACATGATGATCTTGTTTTGTGTACTAAAACAAGACTCAAATGTGAGGCAACCTGTCTAAGAGCAAAGCATGGCTGAAATTGTGTCACGATCCGAAGCACAGCAACAAATCTACAACAGAATGGCCGAGAAGCAAAAGAATCCAGGCGTTCAATAACTCAGCTTAATCATGTTGCAGCCAGATCTTAAGACAGCTGTGTATGACCAAATGACTGCAAACCTCAGTGAACTGAAGCAGTGCTGTAAAGAAGAGTGGCCCAAAATTTCTCCAAAAGAACATAAGAGACTCATAAAATCACACAGACAAAGCATAACTGCGAGCTAGTGCTGCCTAAGTGCTTCTGCAAGCTCCTAAATCATAGGGTGCACTTAGTTTTTCACAGGACTGCAGAGAGACCTGTGAAAAACATTTTTTCCCACATAAATTTATAATTTTTGTGGATTCAAAAATTCCAAAACACACTCACCTTTCCTGATGTCTAATATTACCTCCGCAGGCATGCAGAGCAGTCCCAGCACACAGCTCCACCAGTGGGCTTTCATCATGCAGTCAGGCTCGCGCATATGCTCTCTGACTGACAGACAGATTGACTACAACATGAACGAGTGTGACAAAGAGAAATGAGGCGTAAAGAGGAAATGAGACACTGACTCTTGGTATTTTATCAGCTGTACGTGGGTGTGTGCATGTGTGCTACATAACATCAAAGATGTGGAAGAGTTTGTTACTGACATAAATTTATTTGAAAAGATGTTCCATTGTACGAAAACTGTCTGATTTACAGTTAATCTGTACAAGCAGCACATACAGGATATTAATCACTTTTCACAGTTCTCAGTTTCACAGTACATTTTCTTATGATTCCTATTTCCATTATGGTTTTCACTTTCAAATGACACATATACACAGAAAGAAATGGTAAAAAAAAGATGAAACAGAGGAAGAGTTGTCTCAGAGGAATTACATTGTTTCCATAATAACATGTTTATAATGCTTCATTCAGTCTACTGTATAAATATGGACTGTATTGATAAGAATTTATGTTTCCACCATGACATCCCCTTTCATCATCCATCACAGTCTAAAGAAAGTGCTGGATGACTTTTACTGTGAGCTGTGATCAGAATTATGTGAAGAAGTCCAGGTGGACAGACATCAATGGATTTACAAAGTAAGTAGGTTATCCAACTTCTCGTCACTTCACATAATGAGAACATGGATGAGAAGTCAACTCTGTGGACATTAATTAGACTCAGTTTTACAACACATACAGGTACAGTCCTATTTTTTCTTAAATGTTTATTCATCAGTCAGGAAATTCACATTCCCAAGTTTGACCCATAGTCTTTCCCTTTTACTCAGGAGACTAAAGTCACGTGGAATGCTTTATTATTCACATCCTATTATTGTATGCATATTAGACTGCATCAAAGAATTCTAAAAATTATTCTCTATGTACAGAGTCAGCTGTGGTAACTGATGAGCTGAATCTTTCACAAACAGCAAACATATGCATTTATGTTCTGCTACAGACTGGTGCAGTCTATGTCACCGTCCTCTCACTTACTCTGTACCTGTAAGTTCTATACAGGAAATACAAAATTACTACAGCAACAGCAGAGGCAAAAACACAACGTACAATGGTTGTCACGCGTGTTGACTCCTCGGGCCTAATGATGTGACCTAGTGTTGGAGCTGGTCCACCTGACAAAGTACAACACAGTTATTCTAACAGATGCACTGAATACAATTTATGTATGTCTGAACAAAACGTACACTCATTCAAACACATAAATTTTAAGATGCTGATAGATACTCACTCTGTAAGTGGACGCTGATAGAAGTTTTATCTGTACAACAGTTTAACACGATTTCAGCTGTGACATTTTCCTCTCTTTGGACATTTAAGATGGTCACTGACAAGCTATTCGGGGGATCCCATTTACAGCCGTATTGTGACAAGCCACAGAGTTTGGTATGATTTTGGTTCATCCAGGAATAATTTAGAGCTCTACAGTCTGAGCCCCCTTTTGAATTTATGTAACAATTTAGAGTCACGTTTTTTCCAAATGTAACATAGTCAGGGTTATTGCAATTAAGTGACACCACTGAAAGAGAAAAAATATTAAAATATTGTTTAATATATTATTACATTTATTCTTCCTTATGTATTTAGAGTTGTCATGCTTTTTGGTACATACTTTTGTACTGATGAGACACTGTTTTGTAGAGCACAGAACAGACTTAACCATTTCTGGAAGCTTCACTTCACTCGAAACTACTGGAAAGAAAAAAAACATATATGAATCAAGAAACAGGGTTTTGCCTGTATATTTGTTTTAAATGAAAAAGTCATCTCAAAATCTGATTACTGGCTTGATTACATCATTATTGTAACAATGCTTCATGGCAGTGAAATCTTATGTGGTTTATTCCCCTTAAATGGTGCAACATTTGTCAGTCAAATGCATTTTTGGGTTGAGCAGCAGAGTTGAGCATGTGGATTGGTGGATCTTCTCCACCAGTGATAAGTCTGAAGAAACACGACATACTGGCAATTGAACCCTATTTATATGAAAGAACCAAACACAGCCACAACAGCCTTGCACCTCTTCTTCACTACCTTGGTCACAAACTGCTGTAGAATCCCATTCTTCAACAAGCATTCATTGCAAGTCAGCCAGTGTGGTTGAGTTGGTCACTCTGACATGAACAGCACGCCCAGGCTGATCCCACAAGTGTTCAAAAGGTCAAGTCTGCAGGCAGGCCATGCCATCCTCTCCACTCGCAAATACACATCGCTAAACATAATGTTCCTCTGCATAATCAGGTTAGAGTGCACATGTTGCTGACACCAGCGCAAACAGGTCTGACCGTGAATCATGACAAGCCTTATGAGGCCGGACACTGGCTATGAGCAGATTGTTCTGGACTGTCTGTGTCCAACGCTGTCGGCTAAATCTTGCCTATGGTTCATAAGTGATGACGGGTTGAGGAAATGGTGTCATTTTCTTGGGTTGCCCACTTTGCAGCCTTGTCTCTGATATAACCTGTTATGTAGAACTTAGTTTCAGT
The DNA here is from genome assembly GCF_000239375.1 of Pundamilia nyererei. Classification (NCBI taxonomy): domain Eukaryota; kingdom Metazoa; phylum Chordata; class Actinopteri; order Cichliformes; family Cichlidae; genus Pundamilia; species Pundamilia nyererei. The sequence continues at coordinate 6,098,123 of NW_005187406.1, read as the reverse complement.
TTGGAGATGCTATGAGGGCTCAATCCAAGTAATGCTGCAACTTGCCAGCTTGAAGTTGCCCTATAGCACAGACCCTATTCAGATCAGTGAAACATGGCATACTTGGAGCAGACACCAGCCGAGCAAGTATCCTGCTACAGGGATATGCCAATAAGATTTATTGGCATTAAGCGTTGTTACAAGAAAGACATAATTGGCCAAACACAAATGTCCTTTGTGCTAAGTTTAGTTCATGTTTCTTTGAGTAGTAGTTGTAAGTATACTGTATACTGATTACTGAAAATACAGATTTAAACATTTCTCATATTTGAGAGTGCAAAAGAAACAGCAGAGATAAATACTAGAAACAGTTAAGTGCAAAGATAGCATGCAAGCTTTCTGTTCATTTGAGTTTTTCCCACATTTCAGCACAAATACATAGATAACTTCAATAACAATAACGTTAACTGCTCTCCTTTAGTGTAACATTTTATAGACTTTACAGAAGCAGCAGCAGAATTCTCATTTATCTCTGCCCATAAATATGTTATTGTGTAACAGTCCTCAGAGGATTTGTAATTAACAGACTTTTTATTGCCAGAATAACTGGTCAGTTTCCAGATAAAAGAGAATGCCTGTAAATGTGACATCTAATCACATATTGTGCAAAAACAGGGCAAAAAGTTTAGTAGTTATTGTAAGAAATACTAAATAACAAAATGTAATAAATTTTGTTTAAATTAGTTCGTCTCTTTACATAATAAGAACTTTTAATTTTGATACTCAGCATTTTACTTTTGTAAACTTAATTTTCTTAAATAAAACTTTGTGAGCAATTTAGGTTATCTAAACAAATCTATTTGCATTATTAGACTTGCATTGCATATAAAAATATGCATATGTTTCATGACTTTGTCAAGGGAAGAAAAGCCAAATAACACTAGCATGAAGAGAATTTTGTTAAAATATGTAAAAGAAGCAGTAATACTTGGCAGAGAACTTCTGTCTTTGGAGAACATTTGAAAAGGAGTCATAACAAACAGGGCAGATTAGGTCAGTGGTGACAAACATACAGCCCGTGATCCACATCTGGTCTGTGAGATAATTTCAGTTATTAATAGCCATCAGCCCTGCTGAGACTTTATTTTGACTTTATTTTGAATGGCACACCATTCGGTGTTCATACAGTTATGTGAGAGAAGGAAGGGGGGCAGATGTTCAGCAATGACAGCAAGTACAGTGGTTCAGTCCAGGAAATAAAACCCCAAGATATTTCATCTGTGATGTTTGCAAAGTTAATTTAAAAATGGTCATTTTTATTGTGCTTGGCCAACAGTATACATAAAAGAATGTCTTGTGTTAACCCGGTGACATTCTCATGCATGAGGTGACTTCAAAAACAGCAAAAAAAAAAAAAAAAATAGCCAGGATAAGTGAACTGTCACCATGAACATTGATGATGTTCCTCTGACATTAAAAATAGATACTGGACCATATGTGACTGTAAGAAGTGAAGAAACCTTTAATACACTTCCTAATGTTTTAAGGGCAAAATAGCAGTTTACTCAGCAGATGAGTGGAAAACATCAGTACTGTTTTGGTACAAGTAGACTATGAAAAACTGAACCCGTTAAAATAATTCTTAAACAAGATGCACAGCCATATGCAGTTCACGCAGTCAGACGAGTACCTAAACCTTTCATGCCTCTTGTGAAAAAGTAACTGCTGAGGCTTGAAAGTGAAGGGATAATAGAAAAGATGATGGTTCCAGTGTGTTCCAGGTTCCAGGTGTTCTACCTGTGGATATGTTTGAATCGATCATGGAAGCTTCACCGTCTTTTGAAACTACATGAAAGAATTTTTTAAAAACTTTTTTTTGTATGTCACTTGACCTAAAGGTTCACCTAACACAGATTCTCTTTAATCCTTTCAGGGAGAAATGCTTGTATGGGTCATTTCAGGAGGCTGGAATAGTTTCAAATGGGATGAAAAAAAACCCATGACACATTTGATTGAAAGACTTGTTACAAGTTGAGTGTATTTTGAACAAAACACTGTTCAATTTTACACAGTTATTACATTTACAGTTATTTTGTAGTGACAAGTGACTCTTTTAACTCCAGCATTAGGTGTTAGCTGTAAACATCTATAAACACAACACTGACATTTAATTTTGGGCTAACATCTTAACAAACAGTGGTTTACACGTAGGCCTGGAAAAATATTACCAGTCAATCTTCCTTTTGCTCTTTTTTTGCTCTCTGTCATTTCTGAAGGAAGTATATGTCTGATAATGTGCCAACCAATGTGCAACAAAAACAGCAGCACTGTAATGATGTAATGATGTGGACGGACTGTCTTGCCACAGTCTTTGAGTTTACTTGAGTTAACATATAATAATGCTACACAGGTGGCAAAAAATCCATGTGCGGAACAGGGAAATGCATTATCCACAGCCCACGAGAGTCCCATCTGTCCATTCATTCATCCATCACAGCCTAAAGTAACAGTTGGATGATTTTTACTGTGAGCTGTGGTCACAATTATGTAAAGAAGTCAAGGTACAGAAACATCAGTGGATTTACAAAGTAAGTATGTAATCCAACTTTGGATCATTTCCCTATTATTAGATCGTGGATGATAAGTAAACAAAATTGACCTGATGTTCACACAATGTCAGAGCTGTGACAAATCTGTAGACATTCATCAGACACATAACAGGTTCAGTCCCAAATGTTCTTAAATTTCCCCATAATGGTTTCATTTTACTGAGCAGACTGAAAGTCATGTGAACGCTCTGTTATTCACATCCTGTTATTGTATATCTATATATTGTATATAAGACATCAAAGAAGTCTAATAAAAAAAAGGTTAATAAAAAACGAACAAACAATATGATGATCAAAGAGTCAGCAGTGATGAGCAGCATCTTTTACAAATAGAAAATATGTCACATACATTCATATACATTCATATTCCCCTCACACTGATAAACAATCATACAAAGAAAAAATACATTTTTAAACAACCGTGAAGTCTTTACTGACTGGTGCAGTGTATGCCACTGTCCTCTCTCTTACTCTGCGTCTGTAAGTTCTATACAGGAAATACAAAATGAACACAACTACAGCAGAGGCAAAAACACAAAGTACAATGGTGGTCACGCGTGTTGACTCCTCCCGCTGCCTGCTGTGTTCTGTTCCTGGACCTGATTCATGCATGGAAGTGGAATACAGTTATTCTAACTGATTCACTGAATAAAATTTGTTACAATATGTAATAATGTACAATGGTTAAGTCGTTGTCTTTCAGCTTACCGTTATCTGGTGGTGTTGTTGGTTGGAAAACGTCCGTTTTTGGATCTGGATAGTAAATTGCAGTTATTTTAACAGTGGCAATGAAAACAATTTATTCTGGATATCTGAACTAAACATACACTCACCAATGATTAGCTGTACTCTGACAGGAAGTGATTTCACCATTCCACAGTTTGACACGATTTCAGCTGTGACATTTGCCTCTTCTTGGACATTTGAGATGGTCAGTGACAGGTAGGTAAGGGCATCCCATGCACAGGTGTATTTTGTGGAATCGGTTTCACATAGTTTGTTGCCATTTGTGTTATGCCAGTCATACTTTTGACCAGTACACACTTTCCCTCCAAAAGTCGAAGTTATGGAACAATTTAGAGTCACATTTTCTCCAGCTGTAGCACTGACAGTGTTGTTGCAATTAAGTGACACAGCTGAAAGAAAGGAAATATTTGATGTTCAATTTCTTCTTCCTTTAGAGCACTCATGTCTATTAGTAACATATCTGGTACAAGCAGTATAGAAATACCTTCATCTGATGAAACACTTCTTTGTAGAGCACAGAACAAACTCAAACATGTCAACATGTACAACATCCTGGAAGCTTCACCTCACCCCAACGGCTGGAAAGAACAAAGTGATTACTGCAGGTTCACTTAAAGTCATGCTGGTTTAGAAAACACAAGAAACATGTTCTCTTTGACACATTAAACATAAAGTAAAATGTGCTTATACCTAAAAATTCATTTAAATTTCTATCATTTGAGAATGCAAGAAAAACAGCAGCGATAGTAACATATGATTATAATAGTTCTATTAAGACATAAACGGACATATCAGCAGTGTTACACGCATTGTATCTTCTGTCACATGTGGAGTCACGCTTCCTACTTTAGTTTGCTGTGAAAACCAAACAATTGTGAGATTGACAAGTTTGAACAGCTCCACAACAGCTGCCAAGAATGTTGGTTCAAACAGGAGCTTCTGTAGGTCATGTGCCATCATCAAGTCGCGTGGCACTGCTGAGACCAGATTCATAGCTTTGCAGATTTAAAACAGAAAACTTTACGGGTGTTAACGGACAAAATGGACTGTTTGGAATAATCCCACCTCTTTTTTTTAGTGTCACATTTTATGTGCTTCTGAGCATATGTGTTCGGTACATTCTTCTGTATTCTGTAAGACTCCCCAGATTAGGATGACTTAATATTGTTAAACAGTCTCCTGGATGACAGTGAAAAGCACCCAAGAAGCATTTTTGGTGGTTTCCCCAATAAAAGCAGATTCATATTCCGACACTTTATGCTTCTGCATTCATGGAGTGCTGCAGTTATTCTAGTACTTCCTTATTAATATTCTTCTTTCTCCTTTTTGCCTGGAAACTCGTGTTACCTGTTAGCTTCCAGCTACAAGTGGCATAGATTGCTTATAAATTACAGCTTGTCAGATGCAGAAAGAAAAACAGAGGAAAGCATTTAGTTGTAAGGTGTAGAAACTGTATATCACAAAATATAATAATTTTTGTTTAAAGTAATAAAATGAATTAATTGTTGTATTCACTTTTTTTTATATAGATAGATATAGTACTAAAAATTTAGATACCCCAAATGAGCCTTTTTACATAATAAGCACTTTTTATTTTTGTTAGTCAAAATTTTGCTTTTGTAAATTTCTTTAAGCATTAAGTAAAGAAGTAACTTTTACTATGTGAGCAATTTGTTGAAGGTTTTCTAAGCAACATTATTTACATTTAAATGACTTGATTACCCTGATAAAAAGATGCATATGATTTATAACCTTTTTTGAAAGAAAACGAGACTGTTAACAATTACCAGCATGTAGAATTAGTTAAAATACATAAAAAAAGGATTAATACTTACTTGGTAGAGAACGTCTCTCTTTGGACAACATTTGTGAATGAGTCGTAAAAAATCAGGGCAGATTAGATTATCCGGTCGAGGTGACACATGATACCAGGGGGAGTTTCTTGCAGGTGAAATGAAACTGCCTGCAGAGATTACAAGACTCATTGGCAAAGAAGAATGGAAAACAAGAAGCAAACACATTCCTTAAAACAGGGTCTAAGGTGACACTTTTCATTTATGAGAGAACAAATGAACTGGATCTAAATGCTTTTTTTCTTCGTCAGTGAATAACACTGGCTTGAAATGATTTTTTAGATTTTACTAAAAGTTTGGTTGGTAGATTAAAAAACAGACGGAATTCAAAAACTAGTTGTGAGGCCTTTCAGGTAAGAATAAAAGAAATAAGCAAAGGTTAAAGACATTGCTTTCTAATGAGAATGCTGTTATTAGTTTCATTCTTTTATTTTCATATATTATATTTTTTAATCAGCATATAATACAAATTTGTATTGAACATAAGTTGTAGTCTTGTTTTTATTGCTAATGCCAGTTTAATCAATCCATCCACGTATCCTCTTCAGGGTCGCAGGGGGTGCATGTCTTTGGACGGTGGGAGGAATCCGGAGTACCCAGAGAGACACAAACTCCACACAGAAAGGAATTGAACTCAGGACCTTCTTGCTTCCCAACAACAGTGCTACCCACTGTGCCACCATTCACTTTAATTTATTAGTTAATTTAAAGGTAAAAGAGGGAACTCATACAGACTTAGCTGTCACGCATTTTTGCTTTTAATTTTTTTCATACCTTCACGTGTACACTACCAGTCAAAAGTTTGGACACACCTTTCCTTTAATGGTTTATCTTTACTTTCATGACTATTTACATTGTAGACTCTCACTGAAGCCATCAAAACTATGAATGAACACATATGGAATTATGTAGTAAATAAAAAAGTGTGAAATACCTCAAAACATGTTTCATGCTTTAGATTCTTCAAAATGTCCACCCTTTGCTTTAATCACTGCTTTGCACACTCTTGGCATTCTCTCGATGAGCTTCATGAGGTCGTCAGCTGAAATAGGTTTCCAACAGTCCTGAAGAAGTTCACAGAGATGCACTTGTTGGCCTTTTGCCTTCACTGTGCGGTCCATCTCAAACCGAACCTCGATTGGGTTTAGGTCAGGCGATTGTGGAGGCCAGGCCATCTGGCGCAGCACTCCATCACTCTCCTTCTTGGTCAGATAGCCTTTACACAGCCTGGAGGTGTGTTTGGGGTCATTGTTGAAAAATAAATGATGGTAGAACTAAACTGGATGGGAAGGCATGTTGTTGCTGGGTCAGTGTGCCTTCAGTTTTGAATAAATCTCCAACAGTGTCACCACCAAAGCACCCCCACACTATACCACCTCCTCCTCCATGCTTCACGGTGGGAACCATGCAAGTAGAGACCATCCGTTCACCTTTTCTGTGTCGCAGACAGACACGGCGACTGGAAACGAAGATCTCAAATTTGGACAAAAACACAGATTTTCACAGGTCTAATGTTCATTCCTTGTGTTTCTTTGCCCAAACAAAGCTGTTCTGCTTGTTGCTTTTCCTTAGCAATGGTTTCTTATCAGTGGTTTTAGACCATAAAGATCTGATTCGCACAGTTTCTTCTGATCAGTTGATGTAAATAAGTGTCTGCTCCTGGAACTCTGTGTGGCATTTATCTGGGCCCTAATCTTTGTCACAGCGCTTAATGGTTTTTCACCACTGCACTTGAGGACACATTCAAAGTTTTAGCAATTTTCCAGACTCACTGAGCTTCAGTTCTTAAACTAATGATTCAATTCTATTTATCCAGAAACAAATCACAGCAACAGTCACCTCAAGGTGATTTATGTTGCAAGGCAGAGACCCTACAATAATACATACAGAGAAAAACCCAACAATCACATGACCCCCTATGAGCAAGCAGTCAGACTGTTGTTTCTCTTTACTTAGCTGATTGGTTCTCGCCATAATATGAATTCTAATCGCTGTCAAATAGGGCTGTCAGCTGTGTACCAACCTGACTTCTGCACAACACATCTGATGGTCTCACAATGAACCTTGAGAAGGCACACATGTGAAGTGAAAACCATTTCATTTGACGACATCACCGACCTCACTGAAAGAAGGCCAAGGGTTTGCAGCGCCGTCAACAAAGCAAAGGGTGGCTGCTTTCAGGAATCTAAAATATAAGATATATTCAGAGTTATTTATCAGTAGTTTTGCTTTGCTGCATAATTCCATAAATCCTGCTCTCTATATTTGATGTCTTCAGTATGTATCTACAATGTAGAAAGTAGTAAAAATAAAGAAGAACCATTAAATGAGAAAGTTTGACTGTTAGTGTATTCATTTTTGACCGTTTATCCTCTCAATAAAGCGTGAAGCTGACATAGAGTTAAAGACAACCATACACCCCCACAAACATGCCCATAACCAGTTTAGAATCACAAGTTAAACTGCCAAACATGCCTTTGGAGGATACCAGAGTGCTGGGAGGAAATGCCACACAGGCACAGGGAGAACAAAGAAACGTAACAAACAACAGCTCTGACCTGTTCACAAACTCTGCAGAAAAAGTGCCAGCACTAAACAATGCACCGCCATTCACTGCATTTGTAAAACAGAAACCACTTTGAACAGATTAAACAAAACTCAAATGTATCCTTTTATTATTCACAAAGGTTTTTATTTAACATTACCATTTTCATGCAGGATGACTCATGTGCACAACCCTACATGATAAATCTACATGACTGATGTAAAAAAAAAAAATCCAAAACAAACAAGCCAGCAGCTGAAGCTAATGTGTGCGGAACCACACAACTGCAGAGTCTTTTGACTCTAAGCTACTTTTCTGGGTAAAGGTGATAAAAAACTCCAGGAAGTCATCAACCTTGCTGCTGGCTTGTCATTTAAATCCTCACAGAGCTCCCTGCAGCAGGTTTTACATTCCTTTTTTTTTTACAAGTGAAATAGGTGCCAAAGCAGGTGTTGCATAAGAAATCTCACGGAGAGAACAGAAACGTTTACTCATGACTGCAGCGCTGATGCTGAGCCAAACTATTTCGATTCAGTTCACTTTTACTGACAGAGTGCCAATCACATCAACAATCTAATGTGTGATCTAAATCTGTGCTGAACGCCCTCTGAAGGAACTTAATCTTATTCGTTTGCCAGTTTAAAGACAGGAAATCGTCCACAAAATCACAAACAAGTAAATATCAGCAGCACTAATGTTGTTGAGTTGTAGTGGAAGCCAGATGCTAAAAACACCTTTTTGTACCAGGTAAATATACTTATTTTGATTCTGCATTTGAGCATGCTCATGCTAACCAAGACGCACACTCAAGAAATGAAAGAGGAAACTGCATTTCCTCGGGGTGCTTGCGAATGTTAGCTCGTGACATACATTCTAGCCTCGCCTCTAAATATTTATGCGGGCCAAGGAGGTAGCACTGAAGCTAAAAACGCAAAACCCAAAACATATGGGCGACATAATGGCGGCTACATCAACTTCAGCATCATCAGAGTGTCTACACTGAAATGAGACAGCTCTTGTTTCAGAGAGGTTCAGACTTTTTAGAGCTTCACATGACAAATATATGACAGCGGGGGAGATTCTAAGTTGAAACTTTTATGCATGCAGTGCCTTGTAATTTATGTTAATGAAATATGCTGTTTGCAAATGTAATCAGCCTCATCATCAAACCTCAACTCAACTGAATAAACATTATAAGACTATCTTGAAAAGCAACCTAATCAGCTGGATGACCTATTGTAGTGTCTAAGAATAATTCAGAGTGAATAATCAGACATTTCAATCTCATCCACCCTTTTCAGGGTGGAGCCTTTAGTTACCATACCCAAGGCAAGGGCTCAAGGTAAAGAACTATTTGTGGCAAAGCAGATCAGATGAGATACACGCACAACATGAGTGCAGTCTCATATTTACACAAAATCACATACAAATCATTGAGCACTTAAAGTAGCATTAATCAGTACAGACACTAGAAACTCAGGCTGCCATTCAATACCTGTACATGAAGTAAACTGGTAATAGAGTTGCTTTATATTAAAGTTTCTGAATTCATACTGTACAAACCCTTGTTTTATTAAACAATGTTTTTTTTCACCTCGCTTGTTCTTTCTGTTCTTCCACAACCTCTTGTCCTCTCTCTTTCCATCCTCGTCACTTAACTAGAAACTGGTCTCCACACACCTTGTGTGAATCGCACACTTGTTCCTGATGACTTTGCTGCTTTATAAGGAAGGGTTATTCTTTACTGTAGCAGTGAAGCCTGGTATGAACTTTTGTGGTGTTTTGTTTCTTATTGTGAGGACTTGGTAATGGCCAAATGAAGCTTTCTGCAGCACCGGCTCATGTATTGAAAAAGGTTCACTACTGAAGCTTTTCAACACATGCTTCTTTGGTGACATTTGGTGGCCACAAATATGAACAGCAGCTTTAATCCACAAATGAAAAGAAAACTGCTGTATTATCATTGCCCACTGAGAGATGCTGATTTGCCAGCCTATATTTAATATCATGTGACATTCTGTGACATCAGCCTGACTTTGCTTGTGACTTCCTGACGTTTGTAAACAAATAGATAAAAATGACATCATATATAACGACATATCACAAAGTATTATAACAGGTTGGACTATGCTTCTGCTGTTAGGTAACTGCCTCAACGTGATTATGTAATTAATTTGTGCATTTATATATATTATATTCTAACTCTTATGTATAGTGTATTTGTATGTATGTTTTGGACCCGGGGGTATACTTGCTTATTAACTAGTAAAATAAAAACATAAAATAAGGTTATTCTGTTTGTTTTTTTCCTCGCTGACTCTGTCTCTCAATGTCTTGGTTTTCTTTTGACACATGTGCCGTCAGCTCAGCTTCAAACGGAGCCGTGTTTTTGACCAGTTCCTCAAATCCAGACAACTTCGCCCCTTGGCTGAATGGAGGAATTATCTGTTGTCGTACATTGGGCCAGAATCAAATATGTGGTTGTCCAAGCAGACTGAAAATTGACTATTTATCTGACATCTCATAATTTCCTCTTGCTTAAGGAGTGGCTATGATCTTTGTAAAACAGCCAGCAAGATTGCAGCACAGGTTTTCCAGACATAGCTGAGACAGCCCTAGTGACATCATCAGGGTCTGTTTCCAGCTGGCCACATTACAGTAACACAATTAGATTTCTTTGTACACTAGTCAAGGTGCAGTTTGTAGATGCTAGATTGTAATGTGGTGGGTGGACGTAACAGAGAGATTTTCAGGTTTTATTCCACATGTAATCAAATCTAAAATACCCTCCAAAAACAAACAAACAAACAAACAAACAGATTATACAATATTCAGAATTTATTGTGGTCACACTATCCCACCATTAACTGGAGACATTGTGGGCTTGTGTACATTTTGACAGTACAGAGGCAGTGTTCACACATCACTGAATGAAAGTAAACAGTATTTTTGTAACAAAGCTCCTCTCAGGAGCACAGCAGACAATATTCAGCTGCAGCTGTGCTCGTTGTTGTTGTTTGTATGTATAAACCTATCGAGTAATGACAGTAATGTTTTTGGGAAGCAGGTGGATCCACATTCATAAACATCAAATACATGCCACATAACACCAAAATCAGTCTTTAATTCACAGTGCAGAATCTGTGCCACTTACATTTCTGTGTGTCTGTGACTTCTATAGAGAGAAAATGGACACAGCTGTGGGAAAAACACAGAGTACGACGGCCATCACATGTGACTTCTCCTGCATTCCTCGTCCATTTCCTGTCACCCTTCCTGTCACCCTTCCTGAAGCTGACAAAGTAAAGTACATTTATTAAAGTACAGTTAACATGAGCATGAAATACAATTGAAATACAAAATATTAATTCACAGACATATTTCTTGTAAATGTACAGTACTGTGCAAAAGTTTTAGGTAGGTGTTAAAAAAAAGGTTGTAAACAAAGAATGCTTTCAGAAATATAAATGATTGTTTATTGGCCCCAAATGTATTGAGCAGCAGGACAACGACCCCTAACGATGGTATGGCGCCCGCAGAGGTCTGATTTTAATATCATTGTGTGTGTCTGGCATTATATGAAGAGACAGAAGGATGTGAGGAAGCCTACGTCCACAGAAGATCTGTGGTTAGTTTCCCACGTGTGGGACTAACAGAGGCTCCTCTTATCTTATCTCTTATCTCTTAGCCAGGAAGAATTGATGGTGTTTTGAAGGCAAAGGGTGGTCACACCAAATATTGATTTGAATGAGATTTCTCTTTTGTTCATTCACTGCATTTTGTTGATTGACAAAAATCAATTATTAACTTTTCCATTTTTGAAAGCATTCTCTGTTTACAACATTTTTTCTCACCTGCCTAAAGCTTTTGCACAGTACTGTATATTTTTGATGATATTACTGAAACTTACTAACCTGCAGCAGGGAATAGTTGTGCAGTAGGGAATAGTTGTGCAGTAGGGAATAGTTGTGCAGTAGGGAATAGTTGTGCAGGATGGGATTTAGCCATACCACAGCCTGACCTGATTTCAACTGTAACGTTCACCTCTTTCGTGACACTTGGGACGGTCACTGAGACATACTTCAGACGATCCCCTTTACAGATGTGTTTTGTCAAACTGCTGTAACATTGTATGGGCTCATTTTTGTTCTCCACGGTATATATATCAAAAACGCTACAGTTTGAGCCATCTTTCCAATTTATGGTACAATTTAGAGTCACACTTTGTCTAACTTCTGCAGTCTTGCTGCAATTCACTGACACAGCTGAAAGCAAAAAAAGCACCAAATGATATTATTATATTTCTTCTTTCTAATGCATTTACATGAATAGCAATACTTCTATTTTTGATACACACATTGTATAATTACCTTGATCTGATGATACAGTGCTTTGTAGAGCAAAGAACAGAGTCAAGCATATCCACAGGTAGAACATCCTGGAAGCCTCAATGTCTTTAAAAACTGGAAGGAAGCAGAAAAGTGTTGCTGTTTTAGAAACAGGGTTTTGTAGTCTTAATTTATTTTTTATTGTGTAATTTAAGATCATCATAAAATTTGAGAAAACAACCATAGCAGTCATTTATGCAAACAATGAGTAAAAACAAAAATTTTAAATGCTCTAACAAAAGCTGAATGTTTTTAAGCTTCAGTGTTTGTCAGGTTAGTTTGTTTAAAGCTGTGCAATCAGTGAGCACCTCAAAAGGAACTTGCACACACAATACACTTCACTTTTACTGAGCGCGATCGTTTTATATGGAATTACAAAAAAAAACCTGCAACAAGTTTCGACAGCTTCCTTAAAGAATGGTAAGAATGCTGATAGCCTGCAAAAAAAACAGAAAGTGGAATAACTGATCCATGGAAGACACCTGAAAGCAGATTAGGTATGAAGATACTCCTTGATAGATACTCCATTCTGTAATATTTGATGCCTGATCTTTTGTTGTGATAGACTTTGGCTGTACATTAGCTAACAACATTGTGTGTCACAGTACATTGATCAGGAGTCTGCTGATCAACAATACTCCGCAGCACACAGTAATCCTTAATAATTTTTCTCTTTAATTTCCCAATAAAGTAGACTTTTGTTCCCATTTCAGGAAATAATATTGTACTTTAAACCTCTGCATTCATCGGACAGCTCCTCAACTAACAATTATTCTGTCCACATTAAGATGTTTGGAATATGATAAATTTTGCAGCTTTGATCTAAGTTTGCACATCTGTCATCATGGTAAACAGCCAGCTTCCTGCACATGCATCCACATCATTTACAATTTAAAGGCATCATCTATTATAAGTAATAAAAGCAAATAATAGCAAAACAAATAGTAAACAAACAATAAATAATAAAATGTAATGGATGTGACTTATACAGATCAAAGCAATGCATATTTGACTAAATTAATAAAAAAAAATTAAATTAGACAGGTAAGAGTGGTACTTTTACTTTTGATATGCAACATTTTGTTTCCACAAACCCACCTAAAGGCACTTTTCTTAAATATAAAATATTTCTCCCAATATCTGTTTAAAATGATCAAAGCAAATCTGTTTGCATCAGCAGCTCTCTATCACCCAAATAAAACCAAGCATATCATTCATTACGTATTCTAGGGAAAAGAAGCAATTTATACCATCTCTTGCAGACAATTTTGGTAAACTAGGTTCACTGAAAAGTAATACTTACTTAGCAGGGAACTTAACTCCTTGCTTGGTATCTGAGAATGACTCAAAAACCAGGAGAGACAGCATTAATCCAGTTCACAGCTGCCACAGGACACCAGTGGGAGTTACCTGAAGAAGAGAAAGTAAGAAGCAGACAGGTTGCTCAACATGAACTCTACCAATGGGGCACTTCAGGTAAGAATAAACCACCAGCTACCAGTTTTGGGGTCATTAATAAAGAAAAGTAAGAGAATAGAAAAACAATAGAAAAATAGTTATCCACAGTTTATTTTTTAATTTGGATATTGGCTACTAATAACTTATTTTGATCCCAGGCCTTGTAACTGACCATTTTCAAGGGAATGTTTGTTAAACTACGTTTTGTTTGTCAAGGGCAGCTTATGCCTTAAGTGTGGGCCTGTTGTGGGTATACTGCAGGGCTCCACTGGGGGTCCCTCTCTACTTAGTGTAGGTAGCCCAATCAATAGGTTGTCACATTTGGACTGAGATGTGCTCTACATTTTACAGCAGAACTGGGGCCTGTGTCTCTGTTGTTCTCTCTCCATGTTAACATCCAGTTGTTGCCCACTCTGGGCACGTGGGTCTGTTTGCTGGGTCAGTGATTATTAGGAATTCCTTTGGCTAATTGCAAGAACATCTGAGTTTAAATCCGCCATCTGCCTGGAGCCTTTTTGTCTGCAATTTGATGTTCTCTCCATGTCTGTTTAGGTTCTCTCCAAGTACTTTGGCTTCCAAAGACATGCAATTAATGAAGTTAGGTTAACTAGGGATTTTCATATTGCCCACAGGTGTGAATGTGAGTTTGAATGGTTGTCTGTCTCTCTACTGATTAACTCAGCATCATTTTTTTTTCTTTGTTAATCTCTGGATCGTCATGTGCCCTTGGGCTCAACACAAGAGCCACAGGCAAATACAGACAAGCTCCCCCAGGTGGTTAAAAGTAAGAATAACCTATTGAGATTTCACCTTCCACGGTTCGTCTTTCCCTGGGCCAGAATTAAATACACTTGATGGTTCAAGCAGAATTGGTAAGTGGTTGGTGATCGGTCCTCCTCTAGCAGCCGACTTCCTTTGGTCTCTGGCTCTTCTCCTCTATACGCCACACCTGCATTTATGAAGGGAGACACCTGATAATTGCTGTCTTTGTTGCTTTCATAGTGACTTTCTGTTTGGGGCTACATCCAGATGACCTCTGGTCTATCTGAAGCCTGTCCTACTTCATGGTCAACACCATACTTAACAGACGATTTAATTGGATTAATAGACAAAGAAGAAAAGCAAAAAAAAAAAGACAAAAAATCAAAAGCAAATGGCAGTTATCACATTGAATGGCAGCAACTTGAATGCTGCACTTGAATAACCCTGCTGCGATTGTAAGACAACATCCAGGTTCAATGCAATTCAGTTCATCGGTCTCAATCCACAGGACACGTCAGGCTTCGCAGGAATAACAAAAATATTACAAAACCGGGGGTGGATTGTGGGCAGAAGGTCATTTATATATTAAAATGGACATTTAAAGAAATAAGCAGGTGTTTTCATCTCTTAACCCTGACATTATTAAAACATTCTTACATGGCACTGTGATTTTGTTGTCTCCGATACAGTCACACACTGTAAAAAAAA
>NW_005187406.1:6078102-6082051 GCF_000239375.1 Pundamilia nyererei | reverse complement strand
TTTTTTTTTTCTCCATACAGGTGACCCAGGAGTTGTTTATTTTTCCCCCCCCCCTTCTTTGGTTTTCTTTCTCTCTCTCCCCCTCTTTCTCTCATTCATTCCCCCTGTCCTAAATTTCTATCTTGTTCAAAGGGAAGATATAAAACAAAGTTCTAAGCTAATCGACCTCAGTGTTTTTAAAAAAAAAAAGACTCGATAAAGAATCGAATTGTTAAACAGAATCGAAAATGGAATCGGAATCGTGAAAATCGTATCAATACCCATCCCTACCTGTGAGGACATCTGATCTCTGAAAAAACAACTGTTAATGAAGCTGGAAAAACAAACCCACATCTTGATCCTTAAAAAAGCATATTAATATATATCTTAATAAGAAAAACAATCACAGCTGAAGTAAAAGGCTTCAGCCTACTAATCATAGTTCATAAAATACATTCTCTGTGTCAAAAGTGATGAGTTAAGGTGCCCATGGAGGCAAAGGTGCAACCAGGCATTTGGCCCCGGGGCAGACCCAAGTCAGGCTGGAGAGATTATATCTTTTGGCTGGCCTGGAAACGCCTTGGTGTTCATATTCATATTAATATTCTTATTCTTCTATGACAAAAAGTACAAGTGTTCATTTAAAGAAATAAACAGAGCAGTAAGAGATGTTTTTAAAAAATTGCTTTCTTTATTTTGATTTGCCGCCAATTACATGTTTTTATTTGTAATTTTTGTAGTGCTCCCTACTATGTGAACCCCTCACCTGAAGTTTTATGTTTATTGGTTTAAGCCAATTAAATTCTCTAGCTCGACGTCCCAGGGCTAGCAATATCTCCGGTTGGGTGATTTTGGTCGCCCAACCGGAGATATTGCTAGCCCTGGGACGTCGGGCTAGCGATTTTGCGAGCCCTGTATCAACCCAACAATCAAATGATCCCCTTAAATAGCAAGCACTGGGCAACGGTGGAAAGGAAAAACTCCCTTATAAAAAGGGAGAAACTTTTGACAGAACCAGGCTAAGAAAGGGGCAGCCATCTGTCGTGACTGGTTGGGGGGTGAGAGGCAGAGGAAAAGAAAAATGAGAGCACACGTTAGCTATATGTTGTTCACATTACCTAAAATGAACAACGTATGGTTTTCTGGACTGTGAAAGAAATGTCTCAAGTCACTTTTCAGTGACGTGACCGAAGACTTTTCTGGATGGCCGTGCGGATGCTTGTCAGAAACATTTCATTTCCTTTCTCCGTCGGCTAAAAAAATTGAGCTGCTGAAAAACCTGAAGCACGGATGCTCAATAATCACTCCATCAAAGAGGTCGACAGCCTTTCTAATGCTGGCATTCACAATCGTCCTGTCGTTATTGATTTCGCCTGGATTTCCATATCTCCACACTTGACGCCCATTGATGGATGAATATGCAATTGTCATTGAGGGGAACTCTGTGTGCAGTTGCATCAATTCCTTCTCAATGACAGAAGAAAGTTTATAAGCAGAAAAGACTCCCAAATCATTGCCCCCAGCATGGATTACCAGTATGTCAGGTGGGCTCTGTGTGGATAGCTCCTCATAAAAACGAGGAAGGACTCCCCTCCAGCGCATTCCTTCTTTGCCAAACCACTGGACTTTGGCATTAAGTCTGAAATTTTCTCCGAAAATCTCTTTTGCTTCACCCTCGGCTCGTCTGATGTAGCTGGACCCAATGATCCACACGTTTGTTTCTCTCTGGTCTTCTGGCCTCTTCTTGTCTTTCGGTGTGTTTTCAGAGGTTTTGGTATCACCCAAGGCCAAATTGTTTGTTTTCTGACCTGGGAGTCGGATAGTCCTGGACCAGGGACTTTGTGAGATGCTCTGTGTCACTGCTGTGTTTTCAGAGGTTTTGGTATCACTCAAGGTCGTATCATTTGTTTCCTGAACTTGGAATTGGACCATGCTGGACGAAGAACTTTCTTGGATGCTCGGAGTCACTGCTGTTTCTTTCTTCTCAGTGTCTATTCTCATCCTCTTTCTCTCTGGAGAGTAGCTCTCAGAGTTCTTTTTGCTGCCTTTTCAAATCTGACTGTATCGTCTTTTCAACACATTTTTTTCTTCACAGATAAGTCTTTCTTTCCTTGGTGGAGAGCAGCTGTCAGCGCTTGTCGTGCAATTCTGTGCAGCATAATCTGGGCCTTGCATTGTCTTGAGTGGAAGCTGGACAAGTGCGTTTGTTTCCTGAACTTGGAATTGGACCATGCTTGACGAAGAACTTTCTTGGATGCTCGGACTCACTGCTGTTTCTTTCTTCTCAGTGTCTATTCTCATCCTCTTTCTCTCTGGAGAGTAGCTCTGAGAGTTGTTTTTTTGCTGCCTTTTGAAATCTGACCGTATCGTCTTTTCAACACATTTTTTTGTTGTTGTTGATTTTTGCCGTGATTACTCTGAGACATGTTGGAGTGTTGATGAAGCGACTGTGTTAAAGATTCAACTGTTACAAAATGTTTCTCAGATGTACCTTTGAATGCTGCAATCTTGAGTGTTGCAAATAAACTGACTAAAAGTTTGGGATCCCTACCCATATTTATAGGTTCCATGCCCTATGACATCATCTTCATGATGATGTCATATAAAATGTTAAAAGCTTTATAAAAATCCAAAAAAAGAATGAAACTATTATCTGTGATTAAATCTGAATGGTCCAAAATATCAATTACCAGTCTTATATTGTTAGTTATGTGTCTGCCCTGTTAATATTATGTATGTAAATTCACACATCATTTGTTAAAAAGGTGAGCTTAACAGTTACAGTAAGGGACAGTGCTCCATACAGCCTGTTAATTGGGTCAGAAACATGGGATGCGGGGCAGCTGGTAAGGATTTGTGTATTTCTGCAAAGTCTGCAAAGTCTGCAAAGTCTGCAAAGTTGTCTTGGCTGATTTCAAAAACTTTGCTCGGTTTACTCGTCAGAAGGCTGTAAATTCAGCTCATTGGTCAGATCAAAACGGTCCCCTGGTGTTTCAGTGGCTCAAGCAAGAGCCTGCCTTGCTAAAATGACTTTATTGACAGGTCTGGGAAGAGCTTGACAGGTCGAGCTTGCGGCCGGGGGTTACAGTTAGGGGCCTATTTCCACTAGGTGAGAGTCAGGCAGGCGAGAGCTTCCGATCACTTGGGGTCACTGGAGTTGAGCGAGGGTGGGGTAAAAACTCCCCAAACAGCTGATTCACACAATTCATGTCAATTCGCTCTCTGATTGGTCAAGAGAGTGCCTGCCTCTCTGAAACTGCTTTATTGATCAGTGGTTTTTCTCATAGGTAAACGGTTGGGCCACCTCTATTTTAAATTGCTTTATTAGTGGATCCCTGCTCGGGAGTGGCACCGTGAGTCAGAGAGTCATTTTACCCACACAGGCTGCTTTATGAAGACCCATTTTTACTTTTCTCGGGGATCCTCGCTCTGGTATGATCATCTCACAGTGAGGTGGAGCGTTTGTAAGGCTAACTTACAACTCTTTTGGATTAAACAAACCAAAAAATGCAATAAAGGGTTGCACCCTCAGAGAGACATGACTCCATTCTCCTTTTGGCAACTTTATTCTCCTCAGTTTAGGTTCGGAGTTTACAGGCAGCATAGCATATCATCAGCAAACATGATATGCTATGATATGATATGATATGTTTTTCTTTTTTCTGCGCTTACTGATGGCATCACAAGTCTGAACTCTGACCTCCTGGAACTAATGAACTACAAAAATTAACTGAAACTACAATAATTAACTGAAAATTGTGTCCAAAAATAAAACACCATTAAATACGATTTTCCAACGATTCAGAAAATCTCAATTTTATAACTACTTTTAGAGCGCAACAAAAAGCTTTTCATCAGGGCATGCAGCCTCCATCTCTCCACATCCTCACCATTAAAAGAGCACTGGTGCCATTTTTGTCAAAAAAGTAAACTTTTTGGCTTAAAATTACAACAAACTCAAACTATCACA
>NW_005187406.1:6075149-6077797 GCF_000239375.1 Pundamilia nyererei | reverse complement strand
TTTAATTCATTATTATCAGGAAGTCCTAAAAACTCCCTGAAAAGTCTTCAGTTAATCCAAAATGCTGCAGCAAGAGTGCTGACAGGGACTAGAACAAGCATATTTCTCCGATACTGGCTTACCATACGGAAAAGAAATAGAAAAAACTTATAAAAGAAAGGTTGCACAGGAGGAAGTCAACATAAGGAGCGACAAGAGAAAGAACTAAAAATCGCCCCCAAAATACTTCACTACAAGAAACACATCTGGCAATGAGCGGTAATTCAAAATGTGTGAAGGATAACAAAGGCGAGAGTATTCAGTGCGGGAAATACGAGCACAAAATAAGGAAAACTAACGAGAGTATAAATAGATATAGAATCACAGCACAAAACAATTCAGTTTAAACTAAAGCTAGCCCCTGGCACACACAAACCTCTGCACCATGGTAAAACAGAGACTCATGGAGGGGCAAATGTGACCTGATATTTTACATCTTTGTACAGTACTTTCTATATGTTACCAATTTACATCACACTTAAAAGAATGATAGTTTCTAAGTTAAAAATCTTTTTGTAAAATCTATAAATCATTAAAGTTTACCTTGAAGATCTTGCTGGATGTAAGCCAAATTCTAAGCCAAATCATTAACATGACCCAGCTCGACACACCTACAAAGTTTTTGTCTGATAAAGAAAGATAACATGCCTACATGCACACAAAAACATAACCTTTCTTTTTGATAGTAAGTGAAACAGTCATGCGCACTTGTCTTTCAGCACATTGCACATTCCCTTTCTGTTGCTTTGCTCAGCATTAACTGACATAATTGCTTCAGGATGTAACCTGTTCTTTCACAGGTTGATCCTTGTTTCATAGGCTTGAATCATCTGTCTGAGGACAAGACCGAGTTGTTGTCCTTGCACCACCTGGTCAGCTGCTCCACCTAACACCTATAAGCTGATTTGTTCCTGTCAGCAATGACTCCAAACACAATAGTGTCACCTGCAAACTTTGAGGTCTGAGACCCTACTCTTCTGGTATGGTCCCGATACTCTCATATTAGACTACTAAGATTCTGAATCATTAAACTCCTCAAATTCCTTCAGTATCCACAGGTTCAGGTCATCAGTTTCAGAGCCACAGGCTGTTCAAATACAGACAGCTTTCCCAAGTGGTTAAAAGCAAGAATGACCTACTAAACTTCACCGTTCCATGGTTCATGCTTCGCTGAGCCAGAATTAAATATGTGAAGGTCCACGCTGAATCAAAATCATATAAGTGAATATTTTAAAATGGTCTAAGTGAAGAATTAATAATGGAAATAAATTCATGTCAACACTGTGCAAAAAGGAAGAACTTAAAAGAAAAAAAAAAGTTTCTTGCAAATGCAATTAAACCTAATTTAGAAGCAGAGAAGCAAGAACACCGAGCCAGTGTTTAGACATAAGAGACTAAAGGCAGAAAATTAAATAAAATCCCAACATAGGGTCTTTACTGCACAGTGCAACATCTACATCAATGCTGGCTCATCATCATTTTCCTCTTTTAACTATATGACAGAGCTCTTTTAATCACATAAAATCCTCATGTGAATGTTGCTCAGTCAGCATAAACACAAGAAAGAATTTTCTGAAAGACTAAAAATGAAACGGATGATAAAAAAAAATGATGACAACAGGATGGGTCAGGAGCAGAGTCATCGATGGTGAGGACTAGCTTTCATAAACAGCTTATACATTCATATTGTGATATTATTCTGTTATCATATGTTACCTTATATATGTAATCAAAGTAGTTGAAGTATGATACTGCTGTAGATCATATTATACCCATGACTGCAAAGTGTGCTTCTCCATGATTGTAATTGGCTTGGGAGAAATTCACTTATAAGGGACACTGATCACATGAGAAGTCCTGAGTCTAAAAGGATTGCAGCGAGTCAATCCAGAACAAAAGAACAAAGAATTGTTTCCTTTTAAAATGATGACGTCATCTTGCTGGTGATGGAGGCTCGACTAGGTTGCGTGGGAGACTCCATTATCAGCAACATCTGGTATGAATGTGTGTGGAGGTATGCATGTGAATGGACTGTGATGGACTGACGACTAAAAGCTTTGACTGACTTGATACTGAGACAATGACTGCACCCACTTTAGGATTAGTAAATGCCAATAAACAATTCACCCAGCGGACAAGAGAAGGGTGGATGCTTCGCTTCGTTTTGTTTTTTCAGGAGCAGGAGGATAAGAGAGACTGGAGGAGGAGACTGTAGCTTCACATAAGTATGAACTGCAGACTTAACACTTTGGTTGCTAATTCTGAGTTACTGATGTTTGCATTAAGAAAACTGTGCTATATTAGCTGTGTTTTGATTAAGGTATCATGTTATATTATTGGGAATGCCCAATGCTACAGTGGAGAAAACTATTGATATCACTCATGACTGGAATATGTTACTATTAACCACAGCAGGCCACTGTAAAAAAGTCAATTAAATTTTATAGAGGAAAATCGCCAAAACTTTAACAATATCTATGAATGACTGGCCACATTCAGAATAGAGATATGCAATAACAAACATTGGGCCACGTGATTTAGGTTCTCGCTTGAAATAGTAGGTTATTAAAAGTAGAATATAATCGACAGGGACATTTGATAGGATGTGG
>NW_005187406.1:6071776-6073268 GCF_000239375.1 Pundamilia nyererei | reverse complement strand
CTGTAACAGAGAAAGAATGTGATGTTTTGGCTTTTACGACTAGATGGGGGCCGCTAGGAGCTATAAAAGGCTGTGTAACCCGTCACCATTTTGAGACTTGCTGTGACCCTCTGCAGGCAGGTCTCCCCATCATGATGGTCCTTATGCTCTTAAGTGTTGAATTGTATGGAAATAAATGATTGTTGATTGAGCATAAATACACCGAGTATTGTCCTTCCTTCAGCCCAAAGATTCAAAGAATTGGGAGATTTCAACAATATCCACCCGTTCACTGATAAAAACAATCTGAATTTGTCAGTCTGTACTCCCTGGTGCAGTCTATGTCACTGTCCTCTCACTCTGCATCTGTATTTTCTATACAGAAAACACAAAATGACCACAACAACAGCAGCAGAGGCAAAAACACAAAGCGCAGTGGTTGCAGCATGTGCTGACTCCTCCTGCAACCGATCTGATACAGCTGGTTCACCTGTAGAATACAGTACAATATAGTTACACGACAGGTACACTGAATACAACGTGTTCTGCATACACGGACTTTAAAATGCTGAAACACACTCACCACTGATTGGCTGTACTCTGATAGGACGGGATTTCTCCATACCACAGGTTGTCGAGATTTCAACTGTGAAAACGTCCTTTTCTATCACATCTAAGATGGTCAGTGACACATAGGTATAATTATTCCATTTACAGCCGTATTTTACGCCATTGTCACAGAGTTTGGTGCCATTTGTGTTATGCCAGACATAACTGTGACCAACACAGTCTTCTCCTTCTAAAATCCAATTTATGAAACAGGTTAGAATCACATTTTCTCCAGCGGTAATGTTGACAGTCTCGTTGCACGTCAGTGACACGCCTGGAAGAGAAAAAAGCAATAAGTGATGTTATTCCTTGTTTATTTGTCCCAGTGTCTTAATAATAGTATAGTACAAGGGATAAAAATACCTTGATCTGATGATACAGTGCTTGGTAAAGCACAAAACACACTCAAACATATCCACAGGCAGAACATCCTGGAAGTGCCACAGTCTTTAGAAACTGGAAAAAAGAAGAAAATATCTGAGTACTTTTAAGTAAAAACATTCTCAACAGGAAAAACACCAATATAAATATTCTTGTTTCCAAAACGCTGTAAAGACTTACATATAGCTGCTAAGGCTAAAATGTTATCCAATAATAGCTTACACCTAGTGCACCAGACCTAAATAATGTTTAACACAGGCTTTCTTTGCATTAGATGCCTGGACATCTATAAAGGCTACACAACAGGGGTTACCCACTTTCTCTGTTAATCTGTTAACATGCTATCAGATGTTGATGATGATGATCAGGGCTGGACTGGGACAAAAAAATCAGCCGGGCATTTTGACTAGAGACGGGCCCACCAGGTATTATAGGAAAAACCATAAAGCCTTTGAATGAAAACAAACGTCGTTGTGACAGTGATGTACACTGTCTTGTTGGTATATATGTATCAGTCTAATAA
>NW_005187406.1:6067584-6071014 GCF_000239375.1 Pundamilia nyererei | reverse complement strand
GCTGGTTTCCTCTTTCTGGCGCAAAGTGGGAGATAAACAAACAAGAGAGAAAAGCCGATCAGCTGATCATTGATCAGTTTCATGATTGAAGTAGCAACAGGAGAGGGAGGGAAAGAATGAGAGGAGAAGAAACAGCTGACGGTGTAAAGACAGAATAAATCCAGCTTTGTGTCTTTTTTTCCATTCTGAAATCACGTTTATTTTCAGCTCAATACGAAACGCGTAATATTAACTCTGAATACGAGACGATTCAGTTTTTTACGAGACGGTTGGAAACTCTACTAACTAACCTTATGAATAAAATAAAGTTCACTATCAATAACATCACAGCACCCACCCAGCTGTATAGAAACTCTGTCATGCTAGCTAGCACGCAGTACGAGTTCTTGTAACTGACTGTAAAACGTCAGCACAGCGAAAATAAACTAAACTTGGTTCATATCTGACCCAGACAGACTGCAGGTCATAACTTCTTACCTGAAGTTCAGTTCACCTGACAATCGGACCAGCCCCGCTTCGGGTCTCTGCTCCTCCGCCTCCCCTCTCCCTCATCCACCTGCTGCCCTCCACCACTTGCTAATGTTACTGAATCTGTGGAAGCTCCGCGATAGCCACCACCAAACAATTGAGTTATTTTTACACATCTGCCAGCATCTGTCCAATCCACCACCTTTCACTGTTTACACCGTTACGGAAAAAAAGACAACAAAAAAACATCGGCCCATAAAAACAAAAATTTGCCCGATGGGCCGATGGTCAGTCCAGCTATGATGATGAGAAAATGGCAACAGAAAAAAACAAAAACATAACAATAGACAAGATTTAGACTTTAAACATGCTGTGAATCAGTGGAAATGTGGGGCTTTCAAACAACCTGCTCTCAACAGTTTCAGTTGTTGTTCTTTCAGCTGGAGACTCTGTGGTGTTTAAGAGTTTGAGAGTTACGATTAGTGAAGATTAAATACAAAAGCAGAATTCAATCCTAAGCTTATTGCACAAATACATTTGATATGCGATCTCCAAGTATGGAGTAAGTGTCCTGTTTTAGGATCATATATTTATTCTTATGGAAAAATAACATTTGTTGTAAAATTGTTTGCTGCCAACAGAAAGAAAGAGGTTTTTAAGAATTTGTATTACTCACTGAAGCTGATCAGGGGAACATGGAGACATTAAACACTGAAAAACTTTGAACCTTCCTACTCTTGCCACAGAGGACAACTCAAGTGAAGGGCCAGCTGCATTTCTGAGCTCCTCTGCAGGTCTTGTCTGGACTTTTTCTTATTCTTAAGAACACGACTTTTAGATATTGTTCAGTCTGCTGTAGATAATCTTTGGGCCTGCCATTTCTCAATGACACACTGCACACTGCACACCATTAATCAAGATTAGTTTTGAGCTAGTGGCTCTTTGGGAATCACCCTGTTGGTGCAAAAATACTGTTTTGTGTCTGTCAAACTGTATTGTCTTCACCATTTTTTCTTTTTTTGCAACAGGCAGCTAGTAACAAAGTAGCTATACAGAAAATGTATAATGGTTCTTTGTTAATTTTTCTGCATAGACACTGCATTGGTTCTTCCTTGAGTTACGTAGCCTTTTTATCCTTGAATAGGGCGGCGTTTAAGTGGCTTACCAAAAACAAAAATGAATGAAGAAAACAGCCAATCTGAAAAGAAAAACGTCAAAAGCTTGGAGAAATTTTGCGCTGTTCAGAAGAAATAATAATATATATATATTTTTTTAAGTCTGGCTTGTTAAGGTTCGTTCGATTTAGGTAAGAGAAGAAAGCAGGCTCAGTCCGAGGTAGGTGTCAAAAATAGTGATCTTTATTACACACTTTGCGCAGTCAGTGTTGGAAAGACAATTTGCAATACAATCCTTCCTCGAATGGACCGTCCCGTATCCTTATATTGCCATGATGACATCACAGTTAGATCTTTACTGGAAATGATAACTATTGCCCACCTCTCAAAAAGTTCTCCTTATATGGACATCAACTGCTACTTTTAGAGAAAAACAAGTGTGTATTATATTGTGCATTTTGTGAAAGTGTATCTATCAGAAAAACTGTCCTCAGACGACCCTCCTATTATTACTAAGTGTGTGTGTAAACGTGCCTGTCTTATATAAGTGCGTGCATGTTGTTACAGGCCGGCGTACGTGCAGAACTGAATGCAGACAGGCCTGGGTCCAACAGGACTGGTGGGTCTGAGCGGTGCAACAACTTAAGCAGATAACAAGAATAATACAGAACCTCAATAGACAGTCAGTGTGCATTAATATTTGCTCAGAGTAACATAGATGTAATTCAAAGATTATTCTGTCAACTGATTCAACAATGGTAAATGATTAATCAATGATAACTGATTATAAGAATACAAAATAAAATATCTCCTGGGCACAGGCTCCTTGGAAGCAAAATCTGAAGAAATGAGGGTTGGCTGAATACTATACAGTATATACAGCACTGCCTGACTGAGTTTGCTAATGAACCTCAGAAATAATGTCTCCACCTGACATAATGACATGTGGGTATTTCTTTGCTTTCTATTTTTGCCTTCAGAATCCTCTCAAATGAACCCATATTAAAATGACCCTCTCCTAATTCACTCCTAAAACACGGTGCAATATTAACGTGCCAAAACCCCACACTGTAAATATTTATTGTTTTCTGATTGTATATTTGTACAGATGACATTGTTTGCAAACTGTTCATATGTACATAGTGCTGCAGAACTGTGCACCTCACCCCCCTTTTCTTTTCCCACATGTCCGCACCGAGTAGGAGCTACTCTGTATCTCACTGACACAATGTGTATAGTGACAATAAAAGGCATTCTACTCTAATTCCAGTGTTTGCCAAACTTCACACTGATGAGCTGTCAGTGAGTCATTAGTGTCATTTGTTAAATTATAGTTTGTTCGTTTTGTATGGCATTAATACTTCAGTCACATTCCACACTGTACAGTCACTCTAACTGTGACTGTGTTCTGTGGAAATTCAAACAATTGAAGGACTAAGCCAACAGCTCCATTGTAGCTGTCACTATAGTCACTAATACATTTCAGATTGTAGATGCTGATGAACAACATGGAATAAGTGAACAGAATAATCTCCCCACTCATTTAGAGTTTTTGTTATGGGATATATTTTTGTACTCTACACCTCCGTATTCCCCTGACAGCTACACATCTACTGTAAATGAGTACTGGGATTAAGATTTTACAAAACGTCCTACCAAAGATACTTTGGTAGTAGGTATGTGTGCAGTTTATTAGGAATACAGCTTGTCAGAAGATAATTTTGTATTGATCGACTTCTGTGTATTTGCTGTCACAATAAAGAGTTAGCTTACAGCTACAATGGAAAGCCTACAAACTCCAGAGCTCCATCCAAAATAAGTCACTCATGACTTAAAGCTAATATTGA
>NW_005187406.1:6012194-6052403 GCF_000239375.1 Pundamilia nyererei | reverse complement strand
GCACGTGGAGAAGTGGATGCCAACTTCACTGCAAATGCCTTTTCGAGTGAGCGTTGCTTGGTGTCGGCCGTTTTTGCTAGCGGGATATCTGGATGATGCCTCGTTAAATGATTTCTGAGATTTGTGGTATTTCCACAGTGCTTTACCTCCATTTTGCACATCTTACATACGGCTTTGCTTTTGTCCGGCTCTTCACTGTCTTCACAGTTCTTAAATCCAAAGTGTTGCCAGACATCTGCCTTTAGGCTCGGTGGCACATTCCCGGGAGTAGCCATGATGGTTCATGCAACCAGGTCACTTAACTCTCGCGTGACTTCCTCACGTTAACCGCTTACAAGTTTCATACGCGGCAAACTACATATGTATAAAAAAAAATCGATTTCAGGATTTAATGAATCGATATCGTTTTATTCCAGTTAGAATCGATTTTAATCGATTCATCGATTTTAATCAATGAATCTATTTTTTAAACCCACCCCTAGTGACAGGTACTCAGAGATAAGGGTGGTCTCTGCTGCCCTCTAGGCCCAACAGACTGTCAAAACAGTTTATTTGTATCTAATTATCATGCAGTTATAAGCATGGTAATTGTATAAAATGTGTGTACAAATATAAGTCTTTAAATACACTTACAAGGGAAATTGCAATGTTTTCTGTTTTGCACAAGAAGCTTTCTTTGACTAGGTAAAAGCTCTCTGAAATGCTAACTGGTTTCTCAGTGGGTATCTTCTCAGCAATAATTGGATTCCTGTCCATCTTGATACTCTCCAGTTTTTTCAGCTTCAAGAGGCAGCCGGGGAAGCGGGTGAATCTGTTATCAGAAAGGCCAATGTGGCGGAGCTCCTCCAGTGCACCAATGGAGGCAGGAAGAGCTTCCAGCTGGTTGAGACCCAGGTTCAGTGTTTGGAGTTTATTCAGGAGGCCGAGCTCGCTTGGGAGGCTTGTGAGACGGTTGTTGCACAGGTTTAAAACCTTAAGGTTCTGCAGGTAGCCGATAGCCACGGGGAGCTCCTCCAGCTAGAAACAATAACACATTTTTTAACAAATGGTGATTTTGGTGCACTAAACATGGACATAATTGCAAACCATGGTACAATTTTGAAATGGGCAAACTACAGCTGCCAAAAGGCTAGTGACAGTTAGCGGGTCTCTAAGGTGTCCCTGTATGTTTGTGATTATTTAATGATTGGCTTTTGATGATTAGTACTTTAATCTAGAGATCGTATTTTTAAAAAATGGGCTTAATTTTAAATATTTGGAATATTTAATTATTTAAAATGATTTAAAATAGTGTGAATTGCACTTTTCAGTTAAAGTTATGAAGATGTAATTGCGTGGCAACGCCACAAGCAGGAAGTAGTTGTGAGTGCGATTGGCCGTTGCAACGCTTCTGTACCTCAGACGAAGAAGAGCCTGCAGACCAAACGCAACTCATGTCTCCTGTCTCTACTTTTCTGTATAAAAACAGACCCCATGGAAGGCCTGTAACACCTGTAGCTGATTTGTCCATATTCTTGTTATTTATCTCACTGAAACGCAGCTCTGCCCAGTACTTTGTATTTGCCACTTTGTTTGAAATGAAGAACAAGTACTGCTGCCTACATAACAGCGAATGTATACATTTATACATGAATGTGAGTCCCACAGCCTAAGTAAACCATCTATACACATAATGCTTACATAGCAAATGCTGGCAGCTAATGAGGCCATTCTTGTTTTATATCTGAAATAAAAATCTGACCTTTGACCTTTAACTCGGACTCGAATCATTTCAGGTCTTTCTCAAGCTTTGATGTGATTCTGCAGCCACACACTGATCTATTTCCCACAAACACAGAGAGTTGCGTCAACAATGAGTTTAAAGTGTCACATATTGCAGTTACTCTGCATCATGCATTGCTGATGATGTACTTTTTGAATAACACACAATCTTACCAGCAGGTGGGGCTGTCTCCATACATATAAGTTCAAGATTACGTTGTGCCAAGAAGACAGGATGGATCCATGCTTTCATGTTGTTTATGTCAAATTCTGACCCCATCAATCTAACATCAGAGCTAAAATTGAGACTAATCAGATTAGATAACAGTTTTTCAATCTTCTATTATCTAATATTGATAGACCTGCAGAATCTTCCTCTTCTTTGGTGACAGAAGTGGCGTCCGGTGTGGTCTTCTGCAGCTGTAGCCAATCTGCTTCAAAGCTTGACGTGTTATGCATTCTGAGATGCTCTTTTGCATTGATTGTAACAAGCTACGTTTTCTTCCCATCAGCTTGAAGCAATCAAATAATTCTTATTTTACACAGAAAACTGCCACTGGATATTGTCTCTTTTTCTAGTCTCTGTAAACTAGTGATGGTTATGTGGGAAAATCCCAGTATCAGCAGTTTCTGAAATAGTCCCATGTCATTGTCAAACTCATTTAAATCACCTTTCTTTCCCATTCTGATGCTCTGTTTAATCTTCAGCAGATTATGTTGATCACATCTACACGCTTAAATGTCCTCTGTTGCTGCCATAGGATTGACTGATTCGATTTACTGAGGAAGTGAACAGGTGCATCCAGTTAACTAAATCTCATTACTGTAATAATTTTAAAGGTATAATATTTCATATAAAGTCTTTGTGGGAAACCACTGTGTTCAGAGGTAAGTTTATAATATGTTGTGCCTGCAAAATATCAGGAATGGCCAATGAAAGGAAAGAAAATGAGAGGCAATTTTATGTCTATTAAGGTATTAATATTGTTGTCTGACTAGTGTGTAAGAAAAGTTAAAAAAGAGTCAAAGCAACACTGTGCCACATTGGCATATGTACGTAAACATGCACTTGAATGACATTCTTGGATATAATGATCCAGTAAAAAGAAGAACATCTTGTTAAAATGAATTAGCACCATTATATTGTAGACTTTAGAAAATGCATAGCCACAAAAAGCCACTTACTTTGTTATGTTAAACTACAAATAAACACAGAAAACCTGTTTACCTCCTCCATGTTTGATCAAATCTTAGCTTTGCATTTGGTCAGTTCTTTTATTCTCCTGAAAGAGCAGGAAAATTTAGTAAATGAGCCTGAGTCATGTCCCTGTGGAGTGTGAAATACGGGTCAGGAAATGTGAAGCTCACACTGGAGGAAATGGTGCTGACCTAATTGCGTGAGGTACGAGTTTAGATTACGTCCAGTGATTAGAAATATGAGCTGTGTGTTTGTGGGTCCATTTGTGAGCATGAAAGAAA
Source organism: Pundamilia nyererei (assembly GCF_000239375.1). Classification (NCBI taxonomy): domain Eukaryota; kingdom Metazoa; phylum Chordata; class Actinopteri; order Cichliformes; family Cichlidae; genus Pundamilia; species Pundamilia nyererei. The sequence goes on along the minus strand of NW_005187406.1, from coordinate 6,049,163 downwards.
ATGGCTACAGCTATACCCTGCAGACAGTAGCATAGCAGTATGGAAGAGTTTAAATTAATAACTTTAATAAATGATGTCATTCTAATATTTATCATTTCATTTCAAACTGTGCAAAAAATATGATCTCATTATTTAAAAAAAAAAAAGAAAGAAAGAAAGGAAAAAGAAAGTTCTGTAGCAAGGCCAGTTTTGCTTAGTATGGTTGGCATTGTTTTACTGAAAAGATCAGAGTGGAAGCAGATGTTGCTCTAAAACCTGAATTATGCGGTATTAGCAGCGCTGATGCCAAGTAACAGTCTGTTTACGACTTATATTTACTGGGACATCTTATTTAGCACTAGCTAAACAGTTAGCCAAACAGTTAGCTATACGTTAGCTAGAGGTTCAAACCTCCTAAGACCCAAACTCTTCCACGGCATGCATTTTTAATTTCTCTTTGATATTTGGGCTGATCGGGACCTGATGATTGTAAAAACAAAGAATTACCAGATTTTTTTATTTTATTTTTTACCTAATTTTTGTTTCTAAGAAAAATGAGAGCCACATATGAGGATATTCGTTTAAAATTTCGATAGAACAGTAGCAGTATAATGTCCTTGTAAGTGGTTATCAGGCCCTTGTAGAGCAAAATTGAGTATTTTGGTCTAAATTACCCAAAATGTGATGTCCACATATGTGGACGCCAGGAGGTTAAGGAACAAACATACCATTCACATTATCACATTGTCAAAAATGGGCTGTTTAAGCCTAGCATAGGGTCATTAATGAGGGTAGGCTAAAGGCAGCAAATCAAACATAGAGTGACAACACATAATCACACCAAAATCTAAACAAAAGCAGCATTTATCATTGACATCATCATCATCATTTGCTAATTTTACAGTGAGGATTTCCCGTCTTTCATCCACTCATTTCCTTCCTTCCTGTCTTCTTTCACAGCTGCTGGACAGCATTTTTAGCTGCTATCCTGTAGAGAACCACAAAGCTTTCAAACATATCATTATCGCCCAAGTGTCTTATCATTGTACAAATGATGAATGAAGGTTTGTAAAAAATCTACTTCTTAAATGTCTGTGTGCAAGACATTTGACGCAGTGAATCTGGTAAACAGAACTTCCGCAACTTGCAGTTAACACAGGATTTTACCACCTAAACCTCAAAAACAAAGCATCACATGCGACACATGTTGGTAAACTGTCACACGTTGCAGTTTCGTCATGTTGTAATGATTTTACTTCCCTTTAAAACTGCTTAGGTAGAACAGTTTCCATTGGAGGGAAAAAAATCCATGAACTGCAAAGGAAAGGAAAACAAATCTAGGGCTGAAGAGACACTTGCGTGAAGCCTCACAAAATTCTCTTGAAGGACCCTGAGCAAATGTATGACTTACATAAATGCCAAAAAGCTCCTATATTTCCTGCTTAGTGAGCTTTAGTAGACTGCAGAATGTTTTAAAATGCCTAAATGATGCTGCTTAGGATCAGACGCGTGGAAGGAGCCACAGGGCTGGGTGAAGGCTCCAGAATTTGTTTTTGGGATTTCTAATTTCCTGCGTGCCTCAGCATACTTCTTTACAAACTGTCCCTTAGGCCTTCTGATCCAAAACAAGAGTAAAGCCTTTTTTGTGCTGCCCGTTTAAGAAAGCTGGCACCGCAGAAGCAGAGGCGTTCAAGTGTTTATCTAAGCCCTGAGTGGACGTGGCTTTGCTTTCCTCCAAACTTTGCGACTGTAGGGTACTTTGCTTCAGGGCTGCCAGTTCAAAGTCTTTACCCATTTGTAAATGTTTGCCTACATCATATTAAAAGAAAAACCTCCTAAGGGCTCTCATTAAATGTTCACTGGGACTGTGGCAGTGTCTTTTGGTGGTTAAATCAATTAGTTATGATGGATAAAATCACTGAATCTGGATTAGTTTGGTATTTGAATGTGTCCAAAATAAAAAAAACAGACAAAGTAATTAGCCCTTACATTTAAGGCCTCTGAATCATTTCCAACACATTATTAAACTCCATGAAGACGTGATAGAAAACACATTTTTACAGCTTGTAGATGATCATTTCTAAATCAAAATAGCAGAATGACTTGTTTCCTTGAAAATAAGGTAATTTTCTACAGTTATGTGTCTGCAATACCTGACAGGTTCATTTCATAATTCAGAGACAGATTATGTCACCGTAACTATATAGACTGTAAATAAAATTGGACAAAGTAACATGGATGGCATCACCGATTGGTTTGTGGATTACAATTATATTTAATGACATATTTATTTATTTTATTTATTTTTAAACCCAAAGTAACATATTAGGGTACTGTGGGGATATGGATGCTAGCTATCTGCCTTTGTTAATAAAGCAACATGATTTTTTTTCCATCTTTAGTGCTCTTCAAATGTATAGTGGACTTGACATCCCATAATGCCTTGCGAGACGTGCCGTACAGTAATATTATAAACGAAGGAACCATCCATGGTGTTACTTTGGTCATGTGGTGTATGGCAGCGGCCCCCAACCATGGACCAGTTTATGTCCAATAATATTTTCACAGATTGGCCTTTAAGGTGTCACAGATAAATACAACAAAATAAAACCAGTACCCAAAAAAAAGAAGATTTATTTATAACACACGGGAAAAGACCCAGGGAAACTGAGTTAATGATAAAAACAATAAAAAACAATGCTATAAAGCGATAAAAACCCCAAAAACCATAAATTTCACATCCGAGCCTCATCTCTTGGGGGTCAGTACCAAACAACTCACAGACTGGTACCGGTCCGGGATGTGGGGGTTGGGGCACGCTGGTATATGGTCACCTACTCACCCACTAAACTGGCACCCAAGATGCATCAGCGTTTTAAATGCTACATTACATGTTCATGCAGTAAAAATCTACACCTGTAGTAGCTCACTGGTCACTTTGTTAAGTACACCTGTTCAACTGGTCATCAATTGATGCGTTCAAGCATATAGACATGATCAAACCAACCTGCTGAATTTTAAACTGGACATCAGAATGGGAGAAAAAGGTGATTTAAGTGAGTCTGAACATGACATGGTTGTAGGCTGGTCTGAGTATTTCAGAAATTTCTGATACTGGGATTTTCCCACTCAGCCATCTCTTGGGTTTGTGTGAAATGGTCCAGGAAAGAGAAAACAGGAGAATGGCCAGACTGTTTTGAGTTGAAAAGAAATCAGTAATTCAAAAGCCTCTCTGAATGCACAGCATGTCAAACTTTGAAGCAGACCACATCAGGTGTCACTTAAGCACAGAAAACTCAGGCTACAATTCATGGGCTCAACAAAATTGCACAATAAAACATGGAAAAGACTGGAAAATGGTCTAAATAGTTTCAGAATTGGACCTAATTGACATAAAAGCATGAATCTTGCCTTGTATCAGTGGTTCAGGCTGGTGGTTTAATGGTGTGGGAGGTATTCTCTTAACTAAGCACTGCTTAAACACCGCAATCTCTACCTGAGGGTTGTTCCTGATCATGTCCATGCCAGTCAGCTCATCTTCTCATGGCTGCCTCCAGCAGGATAATGCATCATATCAAAAAGCTCAAATCATCTCAAACTGCTTTCTTGAACATGACAATGGCAGATTTGCAGCAGCCAGAATATTTGTTGTAGTGAAGTGATGCTATCATGTCGACATGGACAGAAATCTCTGAGGAATGTTTCAAACACCTCGTTGAATCTACAGCACAACGAATTAAGTCCCAACCCAATACTAGCAAAGTGTAACTACAAAGTTGATGAATATTTGCTATTGTCTTTAGCAGGGAGTTGCTAATACTTTTCTCTCTCTTTTCTCTCCCCCTTTTTTAATGGTTGCTTGCCAGTTGGTGTTTAGAACATTTATTTGCTGAAAAACAGATGCTTGGCGTAGCTGTGAGTGGTGTTTCTTTTAGTGTATTGCCTCTTTGAAATTTTTGACTAATGCCGTTTTCACATCTACTGTATGAACCATAATTGCCACAAACAAAATTTTCTCATTTATTCCTTTCATACAGAACATTAACCTGACCAGCTTTAAGCGTTGTATAATGAAAATGGATCTAAAACCTGGATGGAAGCAGAAGTCCAGAAAAGCTTTCTAACCTCGTTGTTGGGGAATCCTCATTCTGACTTCATCATTTACAACTTTGCACCCCTACTGGCTTCTTACTGCTAGTCTTTGGAAGTCATTGTAGTATGATGTCATTATTGTCAAGAGCTCAGAGGGGTGACAGGCAGCTGGTCGGTGAGCTTGGGCCCAAAAAGCTGTTTCACATTAGTCCTGCTTGGCCTTCACTTCCACACAACAGCAGAGTGAATCACAGCGCTGGGAATTGAAAGTTGCCGTGCAGACTAATAAATCCCATGGTGAAATGTCTCACCAGTAACTGCATGTCTGTCAAACACATCCAAGTGCAAGATGAAGATAAAAATAATGGTTACCAAACAAGAGCACATGACATCATCAGCTACTATTTTAAATACAAGAAGCCTTCCAGACTAACAGCAATTAACATTTTAACTGCTGCAGAGGCAAAAGACTTGTGATGTACTAACAGCTTGAGCCATCATAGTCTTCTGTTTTTTTGTTTTGTTTTTTAAAGTCTACAGAAGGAACCTTGGAAGGAAGGTGATTGGCTGCAGACTCCCATCTTTGCAGGACCTGTACACCTCCAGGACATTGTGGCGTGCAGCTCGGATCTCAGCTGACCCTTCTCACCCTGGACACAGTCTGTTTGACCTGCTCCCCTCAGGCAGGAGGCTCCGGTCCATCCGCACCAGAACCTCTCGCCATAAGAACAGTTTCTTCCCCTCTGCTGTTGGACACATGAACAATAACCATATGACTGTCCCCGCCACTAACACATGACCCTACGCTGTGTTCACTGTATCATTCCATGTTTGGCACTGATCACCACCTGCACTCATGTATCTATCTTTCAACGTAGCACTCTTAATTCTTACTCTCATGTATATATCTCATGCACATATCTTTCCACGTAGCACTTTTAATTCTTATCCCTACTTTTATTTTTTCCATGTCTATTTAAGCGTTATTTATGACACCATGTTTGCACTGAAGCACCGCAGCAATTTCCTAATGTTGTAAACCTGCTCAACATTTGGCAATAAACCCCATTCTGATTCTGATTCTGATTCTGATTGAAATCAAGCGGTCACAATGGCAAATCTGGGGTAACGTGTTCACCCGCAGGCTAACCGACTGCTTCTTCTGAGCCAGCTCTCAGCAGGACCTCCACACTGTGCCAGTGTACTGTGCTTTAGTGAAAACTTTGAAGCCCTGTGGATACTGCCTTTATTTGTTGTACTTACAGAGGGGATTAAAGAGGACGAGATCACCCTTCCAACATGAACTGACTGTACTGGACACTGGATGTTGCTTACAGTTCAGAAGCTAAATCTTAAATTGTCCTTCCTGTGATTTCCACTTGCAGAAGTCTTTCATTACTCTTTTTTCCCTTGCCTTAAGGCCAGTGTAGCTATGCATTACCCTTACCACACAGGATATGTTGGTTGTAGACTATGTTTACTATGTATTGTATTTCTATGGACGGACATGATGGCATGCTCGGGATAGAACGAGCACAGACACACGCAAAGGTTTCTGCTTTAACAATAGGTTTTGTTTGGCTGCTTGACTGGTGACATCAGTTGTTTCTGTTTTAGGAGGTGCCTGCAAACGCTGCTGGCCCGTCCTCAGACATGTTACAAACATCGAGTTGTCCCACAGCTCATATGTCCTATATATCTTCCTTGCCCCATAAATATACATTTTCTCTCGTGTCTTCATTGAAATTCCTCCTTGCCACTCTACACCTCCATCTCTTTACTTAAACAATTTAAAATTTATTTTCCTTACTTATTATGTTTTATTGCCATTGGATCGGTTTCCTACGAGCCATGTACTGACCTGTCTTTTTGTCAACGCCTTGTGTTTGCTCTGTGGGTGAGATATTTTTATACGACCTCTGGGGTTCCGCTTGTCTCTCTCACGCAGCTTCTTTTTCTAAAATAATTTGGAGGCTGCAAGTAAACTAAAGCTAACATTTAAACCTCCCCCTCTCTCATCACAACTCTTTCACCACCACAAGAGTAGCTGACACCCAGTCCCTAACGGCTGTGCCCCTTTCACGTCTACTTTTAATGCTTGCATGGAGGCAAACGTGTGAGCTTTAATCATAACAAGATGCCTTGCTGCACTATGAATTTGTCTATCATTGAATAAATACAAATTTTGTCCTAATGTCGTCACTGGAATCACTTCAGTACCCTCGGGGGTACTAAAACAGGCATTGTGCTAGTGACCTCTCATGCTAAGGTTATGCTCACCTCCAAGAATTAGCAGTTCAGGTTCACCTGCAGGATGCATGTGCATTTGGTTAATTGTTGTGTCGTGATAACAAATAGCTTTCACTCACACCAAAGCAGTTAACACCCAGTTTATATTAGATTTCATTTTTATTTCACTTATTTTTATTCAATATACAGCTGAAAGGTACAAAATGAACATGAGTAGAAATGCTTGAATCTTGATAAATGCAGAGATCAGTGGTGAGCAGAGAGACAGAGGGAAAAGGGGAGAGCACAGAGGCACAATTCACACACATGGTTCTAGTTAGCAGACTCCTATTAAGGACAGTGTGGTCTGGAAGAAACTTTACATTTCACAGTCGAAGGGCATTTTTAAGACACTTCTACTCACCGCTGAAAGGTCACTTTCAGTCATTTCATTTATGCAGGGGAAATGCTCGCTGTGCCATTGAAGCGAACATTAGAGGGCAACGTCGGGAAAGTTGGAGCGCTAACAAAAGTAGAGGTCAGCAGTGGTTTACATAGTAAAGTAATATATAGCCAAGGGAAGAAAACATGTCTGGGTCTATAAGCACCAGCTTGCCTTAAGAATGTGTTGTAGGTCTGCAGTGGTAGGTGAGCTCTTTAGATTTGTTTTGAATTGGCACAGCAGCTCTGGTAAGTCAGCCCTAGGGTTGGCTGATGATATGTATTTCTAATGCTAATACCACATACATGTTCAGCGTTGTTTTTGAAGTGATTCCATTCACCGTGCTATCTCAAACTACTGGTTAAAAGCTGGTACAGCCAACCTTTGATGGCTGGAAATGGAGCAAAACGCCACTTTGAGATGAACTTCAGAGAAGCTTAAAAAGTGACACTAGCAGTCTGAATGCAGAGAACTCTGATAGCAGACGTCTTGGGGGAAGGGAGAGATCAGGTGCCTTTGTGTCTGGGTTTCAAGTTCACTGTTTAAAAAAGCTTTCCTTCGCTTTTCCATGCCTGAGTCCAAAGGATCATTAAATTGAAAAAAAAAGAGAAGGTCTAAAGCACTTTCACACTCAGATTCATGGAAAACGAGAAAGCAAGGAAACCTTAGTGTAGGTATGTGGGATCGTGGCCTAAGTGGCTTTTGGTTCTTATCTGAAACAGCAAATCACCTCAAGATTTAAAATCCGTGACTGGCGTTAATGTGAAACAGCCCAAACACAACTCTTAGTCTGACCCTGACCACAGATCAGGTGTCACAACTGCTGGCAGCCTTGTGAATTTACACTATGTGCCTGTGTAAGTCAGTGATGAGGGTGTTTAGCCTTCATGTAACTCCACCCTTGTATGTATATATAAATGAGTTCATGAGTTGCTAACAGCCTGCTAAGCCGATGTTGGCACCAGATGAAAATAATTGTGTGATCTTAAGTGTTTGCCTGTGGGGGGAGGTCCGAGGGCTGATTACCAGTTTTGTGTCAACTCTTTGGGGCTGTGGTCAATATAAACTGCAGCTTGATACACAAAAACAGACTGAAGACAGATGCTGGGAAGCAGATAAAGCTGGGAACTCACTAGAAAGTAAATCACATTTGATAATGGTGGGCTTTGGGTTCACATTCATAACAACAGATGTCTTTAATTAACTTTTTCTCTCCTTTATAAATCCACTCACTTCAGAATGGGATTTCCAGCTATTCATTGTGGAAGGGAGTGTAGCTGGCCTAAGAAATATCAAAGGCTATCACTGGAGTCATTTTATTGTATGAAGCAAAGCATATAAAACAGGATTTCTTATTTAGATCAAGCCTTCATGCATTTTAGTTTATTCTAAATGACGCCGTTTTAATAAAGTGCATTAATGATTTCAAAGGAACACTTGGGGAAAGGCTTGGGTGAAAAAGACTGATGCTTTGCTCATGTTGTTACATTCAAAGCAGAGAAATTCTGGATTTGCACCCCACCTTGCTGACTACTGCTTTTGCGCCTTTGTCCACTGTCCTTCTACAAATGCATAACTATAAATCTGACTCAAGAGAAAACAATGGAGAAGCCAAGCCAGAATCTTAGGATGGTAAATGTAGCCCTAGCGCATGGCAACGCAAGCCAAAAGTGATGTAATTATTGTTGATGTGCTGACTGGACAGACGGGCTACGGAGAAGATGACTTTCTCTGGAAAATCATGAAAAACGTTGCCATTGTGTACGCACCAGAGGTTTCAGATTTCTTTGGACTGCATTTGAATTTGAAACCTGGTTTGGATCTCATATTTCAGAAACTGTATTTTTGAAAGTTTGTCTTTGCAGCTCAGGAGCTAAGTCACACTGAAAAGCAGAGAGCTAACAGGACCAGCCTGAAATACAACAACACGGGAGGAACAGGAAGTGCTCCTGTGCTCATTACTCTGCCGAAGGAGAAGACCAAAACCAGTTATTAAATACTGGGTGAAATACATGAATCACAAAAGCTGGCATAAAGTGTTTTGTTTAACTATTTGTTTCCAATGAATTCTGCAGTTAAGACGCAACGTTTGCTTGACATGAGCGTATCAACCTTGTTTGGCTTGAAATGACACTTCAAAAGTTATCTTTTTAAAGTCACAAACAGCAGCAGAACAAACCTGACTGTCACTCGTCATGTCAGCTTCACAGCACCTTATTCACTCACTAACATGTAAAGTTTCGTTTCACATATCCAAACCTCCATTTTCTCTTCCGATTGTCATGAGAGACGAATCAGGTCTAAATCAGCACAGAAGTCTTCGATTGCGTTCCCAGGCTCGGCTACACAGGTTTCAATTGTGGGTATAAAAGAAAACAAGAAATAAGAAGTCCAGTAATAAAAAATAATCAGTTTGCACCGTGGTCTCACAAAAAGAAGTTATACAAAAGTTCATATAAAATCATATTTTGCCATAATTTTGAGACATTTTTCCTTCACAAATCATTTAAATATAAAAAACAATACAGACTATAAATAGAAAGTACTTTAAAAAAATTTTTTTTTTTACACAAGGTACAGGTACTAGTGGTGTGTGTGTCTCTCTCATAGCTGCTGTTCTTCGAACAGTATCTGGGCGTACACTGTGCCACTACGTGATGCCTTGGTCTCTGGAATTGGCTTCACCAGATCCAGCTCTGCGTAGGTCAGGTTCTCCTCCACTATCCTTGGCTAGAGATCAAAGAGGACAGAGAAAAATAAAGATGGAGGAGAAGGAGAGAGCTAGTTAGCGGTTAGAAAAGGAAGGCTAGAAAAAAATTATAGAACTGCATGAATACATTACATTACTAAAGATGCTGTAGGGTTTGGTAAATCACTGGTTTTGGTAACTTGGAGCATGCTGTGTGTAAACACCACCCTGCAGCAGTTCTGGGTTGAGGTAACCTAAAATTTAATTACCTCTTCAAGTATTTTATGACATTACCATACCAAGCTGCCACAGAGCCACTTCATGCCAACAGCAATAAAAGATTGGTTATGTGGCACAGTTTTTCTGGCACCTTTGCCCTTAGACATTCTGCTTAACTGTTCATTTAATTTCAAAGTTATATTTAAAAGTTTTTGTCTGCATTGTCTGGTTTTCCACTCTTTTTTCAGTTCAGTTCAGTCCTTGTACCTTACCTTAAACATGCAAAAAAGGACATTGCTAACTGATAATCAGGCATGAATGGTACTCACCAACACTACTTTTCTTGGTTGAGGTTTTAGAAGTTTCGGTTTGTGTGTTTTGTCTCCAATGGGAACTGCACAAGGGACAAGACAAGTTGTTAACTGAGCCAATAGAAGGTAGATACTGTTGTAACTGGGAATATTTGAAGGTCCCAGTTGCATTGCCATGCTTCCCTACAAAAAAGTTGGGATACAGAATGCAGGGATTTGCAAATAACTCAACCCCAATTCAAAATAGTACAAAGACAACCTAGGAACAAGATATTTGTTTCAAACGGACAATATGTTTAGGCCTTCGGGGAGAACTGCATTAAAAACAAGGTCATTCTGTAACACATTACATGGATGCAGGAACACTTCTAAAAAACTTCATCATGTTCTGACCTAAAAAAAGATAAGAATCAGTTAACTTGTCAGCACAGTTCAGAGCCACTATCTGTATGGGGAGTGCATTTGTGTATTAGTGTATGGTTAATGGCCCCATTAATTCATTAATTTCTCTCTCCCCAACCAGTTGCGGCAGATGGCAGACATTTTATATCACAGCAAGACAACCCTAAACTACGTTCATCTATCTTATAACAGTGTGGCAACATTGCTTGGTAATAAAAAAGCAGCAAAACCCACTGAAAGCATGTGGTGGAGTAGCTAACATAAAATTACGCAAAATTATTAAGGCACAAAAGACACAAAAGACACAAAAGGAACGCATTTCAGTTTTCAAAGTTACTATAATTTCTGTAATTTGCTGATAATTGTCCTAAAATGTTTCTAAACTAGGAATTCTGGTCATTCTAAAATCTTTTTTAAGACCTAGGCAGAGTGAAAATCCATAATAACTTTTTTTTTTTACCTATCATTGGAAAAATTATCCATAGAATTCCACTTGCTAATTAAGAAGTGAATTTGGTGTGACTCAGCATTGGTTTAAGAGTGGGAACATGTTCCCAGCTAATTTAAGGAAACCGCTCCATAACTAAGTGTATATGAGGAATACCAGTGTATTTTCATATTTAGAAATCTATGAGAACAACATGAAGTCAGAGCAAACTTTTAAGTTGGGATTTTTCTTACAGTCATGTACAAAGAAACAATCTTCACAGAACTCTGTACAGTCCTCTGAAAACATTATGCGCACCCCATGATTTAGTAGCTCGTGGAACCACCTTTAGCTGCGACAACTTGAAGTAATATTTTCTATATGACTTCATCAGTCTCTCGCTTTGATGTGGAGGAATGTTGATCCACTCTTCTTTAGAACGTGGTGACAGTTCATTAAGGTTTGCAGTCTTTTGTTTATGCACAGCTCTCTTAAGGTCCTGCCACAGCATTTACTGTGTGGAAGCCCGGTCTTTAACTGTACAATTACAATTCTTTTCGTTTTCAGCCGTTCTGTTGTGTAACTCAATTTTGACAAGCTTTAGCTGTCAGGCAGATGACCTCCATTTGGCTCTAGAATACTGGTTTATAGAGTTCATAGTCAACTCAACAAGTGAAAGTTGCTGTAAATAATTATTATAATATGATGTGTTAAATTTGTTTAGATCAGAGGAATAAGGTGTGTTTTAGTTTGGCTTAGCTGTAGGCCTGAGAGTGTGTGTAATTGTTTAGAGAGAAAGGAATTTATGGACACTGGGGGTCTGCCTGCCATAGAAGGAGACAGGAAGCTACAGTTGGGTGTTGCTGATGCTGATGCTTGTACCTTTAATAAAACTCATAACTGTTATAAACTTAGAAGTAGGTTTGTAGGAGACTCTCCACCTTATCTGTAAATGTAAGACAACAAGAGGCCAATGGCCCAGTGGATGCAGAGTGGGGGTCTCAGTGTTTGTAATATGTTAACTCTGTTTTCTATGTTGTGTAGAGAAATTTGGTGTAGCTCGGGTGAGGAGATTACTTTTATGACCGACAGGAAGTCACGTACGCAGAGACACACACAGTGCTTTGACTGTTATGACGCACCCACACCCACATGCACACTCACTCACGTGCACTCACATAGACACACGGGTACGCGCACACACAGGCACTCACGTGCTCGTGCATACACACAGAGACACAGAGTTTGCAGTACACCATGGGGGTTTTAGGATGGGGTCGCTTCTATAAAGCTGACTGTAACAAACAAAGGAGTGGAAGATTTGCAGAGGGACACCGGCCTTGCACGTCTCCCCTTCTAGAAGATGCATGCTTAAATGAAGATGAATAAAGATGAATAAAGGTTTTTGTGAAAATGACTACTGAGGTCCGGTGCCGTCTCTGGATGCCTCGAGGAATAAAAGAACCGGGGTGAAACTGATTTCGTAACACTGCCCAGACCCTGTAGTTACAAAACAAGTCATGACTCTTCCACCACCTTGCTTCACAGCTGGTATGTTTGGTTTTCTTTTGGCCAACATTTCCATATGGTTTAGTCTGGACAAAGGACATTGTTCCAGAAGTCTTATAGTTTGCTCACATGCAGCTTTGCAAACCTAACCTGTGCTCCCATGTTCATTTTAGAGAGAAGGCGCTTTCAGCTGGCAGCCCTTCCAAACTGTCAGAATTTTAACATTTAACATGCTCACAGAGGCTTGTAGAGACTAACATATAGATCTTGCATTTTTGGGAATTTGCTAGGATACTTGTTCCTGGGAATATTGTGATGTGTTACTAAAATGCCAGAATTTCTGCATTTCTAGACGTGGTCACAATTGCTGATCAGTTAATCAAATGTATTTAATGAGCAGAATGTGCCTGCTACCTATCTTCTTAATTCCCATGGGAGCACTAAGGGTCTACTTAGATTTTCACAACTATATGTTCTGCTATTGCAGAAATTATAATATAAATATAATATAAATATCTGTACGACTAATTTTAAGTATTCACTCAAGTTTTCCAGCATGTTTTAGAAAACATTAAATCAGCAAACTTGTGATTACCTTTTGCCGGTATCTCTGGTGGTATCTCCTCTTGGTAGTCTCGGCTCCTTTTCTTCCTGTATCTCCTCTCCTTCTTTGGTAGAGCAGGAGACACACTGATCACACTGGTGACTGTTTCTCCTGAGCTGTAGTGGAATCACATTAGCAAAGGTTCAGTTTATGTGAGTAATAGTTGTTTTTTTTAATTATTATTACAATTTTGTAGATTTTTTTTAGAGATGGCTTGCTCTTAAACCTTTACCTGTTTTGCGGGCTTTTGACCAAGTGGTAATTGTCTGCAAAGACAATATCGGACTGTTATTTGAAAAAGATGAAATCATAGACAAAAAGAAGAAAACGGCAACGTCAGAAAGAGTTACAAGAAGACTAGACTTTAATGCTGCTGACCTTTTAGCCTCTTCTTCCTATGTATGTACTGGCAGGTCACTGTCACGGTGAACATGCACATGCACAGCAGACCCACTGAGCAGATCAGCACTGCACACAGGTACACATCTGAAAAACACAAACAGGCATGCACCAGTCCAACACTGCAGGAGCCTGTACTGTAACTTTAACTGTGCACAAAAATGTAAATGGAAGAAAAAATGAGAACATGTTTGGCCAAACTATTTCAAGGTACTGGAGTACATCCTTTGGGTTGGGCTATTTTTATCTACCAAGGACTATACAGTGCCAGTTCACCACACAAATGCAAACACACACATTCACAGACTAAAAATATCTGCACTTACCTTCAAACAAGCTCCACAGACTTTCTTTGGCCTTGGTGGCCGGTAGGACATGCACTACAGTGAAAATGAGAGAAAAGAAACACATGAAGTCCGTAGTCATCACTGTGGGTTCCCTGCTGCCTGATTACACACCGGCTCGAGTTTAAATAAAGCTAATTGCAGGAGGACAGGGAGTCTATTTTGGCCTCCTCCCTGCCTGATTTTGTCTCTGATTCACCGTCCACAGTTCAAAGACTAAACATCTTATTGAGTCAGACATTAGTGCAACAGTTATGCATCTTTGCAAACTTTCACCTCACACTGAGACATAATCCAACGTTAAGAAAAGGGCAACCTCTGCACACTTTGGCTAAACACGTCGCCTCAGGCTTGTTTCTTCTCTAACATGGGTTGTTAAGTTTCTCGTCTCCAGACAAAACATCACAATTGTCCCAAGTAGCACTGGGCTTTGTGTGGCCAGCATACGTCATTGTATAAAAAGCTTTGAGTGCTCAGGTAGAGTAGAAAAGTACTGTATAAGAACAAGTCCATTTAACATTGAACATATTTCTAGTGAGTATTTCCTGAACTTGATGATGGATCATGAAATAAAATGAAATGCATTGATCTATTCCGAAATTAGCATTTATCAGTAACCAGTATTATATCATTAGCGCAGTATTTAGCTTTTAGTTCCAGATTGGTGAATATAAATGTTAAAAAAGTATCTTTTTGTGAGTTCTTTGCAACACTCCATCCAATCAACTGGAAGCTTTTAGAAATTGTTGTTGCTGTGAGTAGCTTACATAAAGCAGCTGAACAAGTGAATTTAATGTCTGTTGACTTGACTAAGTTGATTGATTAGCTAGTAGGCTAATTAACATTAGCTCCATGAGCTAGAAACTTGGTCTCTGGGCCTTCCCAACTTAGCTCAGTAAATTAAATAGTGTCAAGTATGTTTGATTTTATGTATGTGAATGTATGTGTAAACATACACATATGTACAAAACATACATGTATATAGTATTCTTGTACAGTGTGGGGTTTACTCTTAATCTGTGTAAGTTGATGTAGCTACTGCGTCCATTCGTTCATGAAATCCTTTATGACGTTTCCTGTTACTGGGTTGGTGATTTGAAGCAAGATGTGAGAAGTAAGGTGAAGATCTGAGTCTGAAACCAAATATTAATTGGCTTGTCGATCACAAGTCAATAGATGATAACTATATCCTGGACATTCTTTTCTGAAAATAAGGGTGACTAATTTTTTTCAAAATTAACTTAATGTTTTATTCCTTATTAAGTAACTGAGCCCATAAATTAACAAGAAAAGTGCTTGATAAACTCATCTTTGAGGGATCTTTTTTGTAATAGATTTCTATAGGACCGGAAGTCCTTTTGAAGTCACAGATAACGCCCCCTAGTGGCTATTTGAAAGGACACATCTTTAAGGCAGTTCCATTTTGGCTTTCATTTTCAAACCCGGAAGTTACGTCCATATTTGTTTTTACTGTCAGAAAATGTTACACCACCAAAAATTAAAAATAACCATGAATGGAGAATGAATGCATGTGTAATTTGAATCCAAGACGTGCTGTATGTGTCCAAGATGACAGAGAAAACATGTTTCCAATGCTCCACATGAAATTTCACCCCACACACTCACTCATTTCTCCACCCCATCTGACCACAGGAGTCTTAACACTGGTGTACTTTTGCTGGGCTGGTGGCAGGAAGCTTGTGAAGTGACACCCACCAGTGCATCTTGAAATACTCTAAACCACCAGCAGCTGAGGACAGGCAGGCTCTCCACAGGCTTTCCCACAGGCACACTGGGTAACTGACAAATAAGCAAGTATGGAAATAAGCATACCTCAGATAATCCAGAAGCCAAAATATCTATATGCAATGTTTTCAGGATTTTTTAAATTTTATTTCTTCAGATTTTGGCTTCAGAAAATTCATAAATATTGGAAGAAGCAGCTGTGTGAAACAAAAAATGCACACAATCACAAATTTCACCATTAGAAGATGTCAAGTATGACAGAGTAGTAAGAAGTTTACAAGAAAGTCTGAAGTCAGAGAAAAGAGTTTCTGCAAATGCCACATGGTTTAAGATCTGAATTTCTCTAACATGATACCTTTACAGAATGTAAAACTGCAGATGGCACAAATGTTTAAATGCACAAACCAGCCACGCTAGATCCTTCCCAGTCTGCAGTAAGCTGAACTGTGCTTTTCATGCCCTGTGTAGTCATTGAAGAGTTTAGACTGAAGCAGTGGTCCTCAGACTGTTTGTACCTTTGTATTTAGTCACCATCTGTGAACCCACTAATCCTAGACTGACCGTATGTGACCTACATTCTGCTGTTTGGAAACACAGCCGTTGAACTTTAAAAAAAGAAGAAGATTGGATAACTATTGGATTATAACTGTCAGAATCTAAACCTGTGATGAAAATAATAATATCAGACTCACTCTTCTGTCCAACTTCCTTTGACAGTTTCCACTGTCAGATATATATTCATTCTGATACCTCGCTGGCTACTTTTAATGCATGAACACAGATATTAATATACAGCAGTGCCTCGTTTATCGCGGGAGTTACGTTCCAAAAATAACCCGTGACAGGTGAAATCCGTGAAGTAGCCACTTAATTTTTTACAATTATTATAGATGTTTTAAGGCTGTTGTTGTGATTTGGCGCTGTATAAATGAAATTGAATTGAACTGAATGGAGATTAACTCCTAAAGCAACCATCAAATGACCTGTTTGAGCTGCTAATGACCAAAATAATTACAATGAGACCTTCAGTGCTTCATTGTATATCTCTTCCACACCAGTTTCATCTGGTGACAACAAACAACCTCCCACAAATACTCACCAATTGGTCGTGACCAGTGGTCACCAGGGTGTTTCTGACTAGTTTTTAGGCCTGTGTGACTGGAGGTTAGCAATCAGTTCCACAGTTACTGCCAGTAATGTACACTGTACAGTTTGCCTCCTATGTAATATGCCATATTTTATATGGTAACACTAACACTAAAATTAAATTTTCCCTACTATCACCTTTGCTCATGACGAGCATAAAGTAGCATTAGTAAATAATGATAAATAAAACCAAAAGTCTCTGAGATCCAACAACAGCAAAAACACTTATGAGCCAAAACAGCGTCTCACAGTGAGCTGCTAATTTTCTCAGTCAGATATTTAAAGCAGCCAAAATAAATGGCAGCTGATTTAATATAAATGCAAGCCCTGCCTTCATTGTAAATTATTCACAGGCTCAGTCTTGATAACATCTCTGACATTTATGTGGGTTTTTGTTTTTGCCTCACGTTCGGTGTAGCTCTGTCAGTGCAGATGCACATGCTGGAATAATCAGAAACTGGATAAATCTAGAGTGCTGTATGCCATAAAACTGCCTTTTATCCTCATATTGAGAATGTCTTCATCCTAGTGCAACTTTTGAAAGGCTCCATCACGCTACAGTGGAAACATTCATCACTCTCCTTTTTTCGTCTCTCAGAGGCTCGGCGTTGTCTTCGGCTGCCAACTGTCTTTCAGAGTTGTGGATCTTTTTGTGCACCAACAAACCCAACACTGTAAACATCAATACACAGACGTAGACCAGACTGAATAATGATCCTCTGTGACTAAATCCATCACAGAGGATAATTTACTGTATTATAAATGACCAGAGATGAATGTAAGTACACAGCCACATTGTGTGTCTAAACAAAGGTTTGAAAAATGCTTTGAATAATAAACCCTTTAACTTCCTGTTGTCTCTATGAATCTTTTCTTCTAAGAGTCAGTCTGTACACTTGTTCACTGTGTCCCCATGTCCCCTTTATGGACACAAACATAGACATACTTTGTTGGCTTCTTAGTCATATGTCCCCTCATAGAAAGAGCTATAAAAATATGTTTATGGTTCTAATTTTCATTTTATTTTTCCTTCGTTCCGACTAAACCCATACCACATCCGTGTGCCATGTACCTCTAGTTAGCTCATATGGCCCATATGTTTTACAAAAATACCTAAGAGTACACTTAGTTAATGCCAAGACGAGACCGTGCCCACGTTCTACACTGCCCTAAGTTTTTCTACAAAACCCTGCAGCCTTTCTGGGTGTGTTCTTTTTAGCAGTATTAAGCAGAGTAATCGGGATTTTGTTTGTGTGAGATTGTGGAAACACCTGGTCACCTGATGTTATCCCAGCATAAGAATTCCATGAAATTTGATGAAATAGAAGTAATGGTGAGACTTTACTGAAATGTAATACACGATGAAAGCAGTGGGATTATTCTTCCTAAAAAGGAGAGTTTTTGTTTTTTATGTCAAGTCCACCACACCAGCAGCATTATGAAGCACTGCAGGCAGCCATCAAACTAATGGAATATTTTCTGAGTTTGCCAACAATTCTGAAGTGTGCCAGAGAGGAAAAATGGAGGAAGAAAGACTTTAATAAGTACATGAGTAAGTAGCAGCACCAGGAATCTACAAGTCTGATTAGCAAATTGTGACGAATGTGTAAATAAAACAACTTTTTTTGCTTGAAAGGGCTCCATTCACAGACATATCAAAGCTTGTTAGATGTCACTGGCTAGATGCGAAGAATAGCGCTCCAGAATAGATGAAGTATAACAAAGACAAAAGTCTACATAAGGAAGTTGAATGGACAGCAGAGGCATGAAGAGCCAAGAAGGCAAGCGTTTGTGTTGCATGTGCCTCTGGTTTCTGACTTTCAGTCACTTTTAGGTTAGCTATAAGCAACAGAACTATTAAGATTAATGTTTAGCGAAACATTTTTTCAGAACATTGTTGTTTGCCTTATTACATTACTGTTATAGAGCAATCTTCACCTTTCAGCAGGAAACGTTTCCATTTTATTGGTTCTGATTTATTGACAGCAGTGAGATAAACAGATCGAATCTGAGTACAGTCTATTGTGTCTGTTAAAAAAGAATTCTATCGAACTGCCCTGTATGCTGAAAAGTTTATGCTACTGGGTTTCCAGTGTCTTAAATGCCAAGAGTCTCTGGTCATATGTAACAAGTAAGGCGAGAGTCCACCCTAATGTAACAAAGTGGAGGCAAATGCATGTCGAGAAAACTGCCCAATGCTCATAAAAATTGCAAAAACTCATGGTCTACATCTCAGTCTCTATGGGCCTCAGTTAGTATGTTAAACATGACAGTTTATGACAGCGTGCTTAGAAAAAAGCTGAACACGTATGGCTTGTTTTGAAAAGGATGCCAGGAGAAACCCTGTTCTCTCTAAAAAGAACAGGACAGCACAGCTTAGCTTTACAAAGCTACACCTGAACAAACCGCAAAACTTATGGAACAATTAACCGTGGATAGATGAGACCAAAGTGGAGATGTCTGTCCATAAGGCACAGCACCACGTTCTGTGCAAACCAAACACAGCATATCAGAACAGCCACCTCATACAAACTATCAAGCACAATGATGGACGGGTAATGATTTGGGTTTTTTCTTTTTCAGCCACAGGACTTAGGCACCCTGCAGTCTCTGAGTCGATTATGAAGTTTTATGTATGCCAAAGCACTCTAGAGTTAATTGTGAGGCTGTGTTTTCAAAGCCAAAACTGGGTCATTGAACAGGGCAATGATCTCAAGCACAGGATCAAATCCTCACAGGAAGTGATGCACAGCTAGGTGGTGGTGAGAGATCATAGAAGGTAAATGACAATCCATGTCTTCAGATGACTATGGATATAATAACCATTGATGATTGAAAGGGGGCAGAATTCAAGATAAACTTTTCTCTACTGCCAGATGAGCATGTGAAGTGACTACCAATGACACTGAAGAAAACCGGGTCATAAATACATTAGACGGTTACTTTAGCAACCGGAGCGACCAGCCGTCAGCTTCAAAAGCGAAGTGCAAAGAGTTCCAGTGTTCACACTGCTTAAGAAAGAAAAAATAACACATTTTACTGAACTGAAGTCATGTTCTAGAGGAAGAGTGGTCGAAATAATAAATTTATACTAACTTTACATTCCAGTATAAAAGGCCTTTAGGTGACTGCTGTGTTTTGGCACTAATAAAAAAAAAACTTCATTTAAATCGAGTCTCATAGAAAATGGTCACTTATCACAGTTACTGCTGCTAAAGGTGTTTCTACAAGCTGTTGAATCATGAGGTGTACTTGCCATGTCCTAATTGCAGTATTGAAAAATGACACAGTAAGCTTCTTTATTATTATCATCACTCAAACCATGATGGAATGGAGCTTCCTTGGATGAAAATAGCTCCCCACATCCTCAACCACAAAAGGTTAAGAGCCCAACATGAGCCTGCTGCCCACTCGACTGTCATTGTAAATGAATATTCAAGCTCTACCTTCCTGAGCACAGCTATCTCTTGTTCCATTTCTGCTGAGTCTCTCTGGGCTTCCTGTCTGTTCTACTTTAGGGAGGGAAACTCAATCTCAAGGCCAGTGTCAACAGCTCTCAATAGGGACTCCGTGTCTGCTTCGCCCCAGACTTGGCCACAAAAGTCACAGCCTGTAGGAATGCATTCATGGAAAATGCGGTGATCAAAATGTGAGGAGGAAGACACCGTATGGTTATAAATTTAAAATGGAACTGTATTCGGATAAAACACTCTGACTCAACTGATTATTTCAATAAACTATTATTTTCAGAATGATAATTTCAAGTGCTTTGTCCACTTTTATGAGACCATGAAGAGTGGACGAGTGTCGACTTGCTAGTGACACTTATTATTTACAGTATATTGCTATATTTAGCTTATAGATGTCGCAGGTGAGACAAGAACAAATAAGAGATCAACAGAAACTGCTGAACGGTTTCTGCAAATCTGGCACAAATTAAAAGCAGGGAAGAAAAACTCCTTTTAAAGATTCTTCTGGTTTTTATGAAAGCGAGTGGATTTCTGAGCAGTATCTGGTACCACTGAATGTGTCATCCATTCCATTATGTGAACGTCTCATGTGGTAGCAGTGGAAACCTCACTACTTTCTTGCTGCTCTGTCTCCACGATCATTTAGTCAGTCACAGCCGCAACTTGTTGAGACGGAGGATCGGATCCTTTAATCGGCAGGCTTCTTCACTAACCAATGACATTCCCCCTCCCAAATCTAAAGCAGGATTATGTTTTTGCTCACTAAACCCACTTCAGCAGCCTCTTCAGCCTGATGCATTACATCATCCAGCTATGGTTACACACTACTGCTACTGTTGACACATAATGACCCCTTTAGGTCAAATAGCTATCACAGTTGACATTAACTTGAGTCTCTTAAAGTCTGTAAGTTTATGAATGTCACCAATTTACTTTAAGCCCTTAGTTGGAGGCTTTTGTGACCCCTTCAATTTTCTGCCAGATGCAGTCCAAGGTAGTGACAGTGTTTTGCTGCTGCCAGTGGATTATCTTTGTAGACAAACCTACAACAGCTTAAACATTTTTTTTTAGATGAACTATTAACAAACCTGCATTTCTCATTGCTTGTGTTGTGGTTGTAGAGATAGCTGTCAAGCCTCCACCCTCCACTATCAAAAGATTTCAAGACTTTCTAAGAGAAACTGTGCCGTGATGCTGCAAGCCACAAACATTCCCAAATGTTTTAGGACAATTTCCACATCCTCCAAAATTTAAAGATCATTTATTTTTCCATCAAATACATTCGACATAAACTGTAATTTTGCTAATCCTTTATTCCTTAAACATAAGGGGCACTGTGTGTGCCCACTAAAATGGATGGATGTACAAAGTGGGCATTCAATTTCAAACTCTGGATTCACAAATGGTTGCAGAGGAGTCTTTGTGAAAGCATATGCGAAACTGGTTTAACATGCACACGTGTTGAAGTCTACAACTTTTCAAGGATGTAGACTGTAAATGCAGCAATATGCTTTTGTGAACATCACCCAGTGTTTTCAAGTGTAACCTTTTCATCTGAAGTTGATTTGGATCTTCAGTGTGGCAGTTTTAACAGGCCACCCAATGTGAAGTTCCAGCCCAGAGTTACACAGTTTCTTAACAAACCACTAACTGAGGAACGACTCAGACGCCTGTGTCTCTGCCTGCTAATGAGTTGCTTGGACCATTTTCTGAATCATTTGAAGTTTATGAATCGCAACTAAATACTAGCTGTTAGCAGTGTCTAATGATAAGTTACTATATTCAGTATAGGACTACCCACTTTTTGCTTCCAAAATTGCATCTGTCTGTCCTATGTATTTATTATGATTATTTCAGGTAACAGTCCCGGGTCTTCTTTCTCATATTTTTAGTGTAATCATGCGGCACATGTTTTAAGTTGGTGAAAGGTCTAGAACACAAACCCAGACTCAGTGTCCGGATAGTTCTACAGTGAAGACATGCTGTTACAATAGCTGCAGTGTGCAGTTCAGTTTTGTCTCCCATCTAGATCAAGGATGTGATCTAGATGGGAGCATACGTTGCTGTAAAAGCTGGATATTTCAGCACTCATGCTGCCTTTCCAGATATCCAAGAAGCCAGTTCTATAGGCACATACATCCCTATCAGAGATGCAGGCTCTCCTCTTTGGAATTTTAAACTTTGATTAATCTGACCACAGAACACTCTTCATGTTCAGAAACAGTGATTTCTGCACGTCCGTGGAGTGATTTGCTTGACAGAATCATGTCTGTTTTTAATGCATTGATGCCTGAGGTCTCGAAGACCACAAGCTTCTAATATTGATTTTCAGCCTTGTCACTTGTGCACAGAGATGGATGTTCTCCAGCTTCTGGGTCTTTTGATCATAGTATGTACTGTAGCTCATGAGATATTTAAAGTCTTTGGAATTTGCAGATACATTTGTCAGCTATACACTGATGAACCTGTTCCCATCTTTACTTCTGAGAAACTAAGATGCACTTTTCATACTCAGTAATATTACTGACCTGTTGCCAGTTAAACTTTTTAGCTGCAAAATATCCACTGTTGAAAGTTATTGTTATCCATATGACCTAAAACTGGGTGTTACCATTGGGAACCATAGTTTGGATTGGAGCATCCCTTTGATTAAATCTATAAGCACCACTCTCACATTTACAAAGGTCCATATGTATTGACTCAGTCAATGGATCTGATTCTAATATGGTGGTTTGTAAATCACTTATAAATTATCAAATCTCAAACAGTAACTATAACTACAGGGAAGTTCAAAGATAGCAAACCAAGCCCTCACCTCTGAGCTCAGTAGCAGCAGTGTAGTTGGATGAAGCTTTCCAGCGAGCCTGATGCTTTTTAAACTCCTGCACCCGGCACATGTAGAGCCCCCGGTCCCCCTCGGACACGTTCAAGATAACCAGCTCAAAGATCTTCCCCTGTTTCACCACTGTCAGCTTCATCTTTGGCCATGGGAAACTTTTTGTGTAGTTGCCATAGAAACGCTCCTTCCTCATATTGACACGGGCGATGAGGAGTTCGTCTTCTGGTTGATCCGTGCCCGCCGGTAGAAAGGTCCATTTAACCACAGGTAACGCTGTGTTGCGACGTCGCTGGGAAACAACACAAGTAAGTGTGATATTTTCTCCCTCCTGGGCCACCGTGAAGGGAGAAGGGGTGATGGTGGCGTTGATGGCCAAACACAGATCTGTAGAAGTAAGTAAGAATTACAGCATATATTATTTGGACTGTTGGATGCCATTGGCTGCAGGTTGTTTAACAAAAACAATTGTGGCTTCTGTAAAATAATTCAGAATTTAAGTGATTAAGATTAAGTTAAGGAACATTGTGCAGAATTCAAGTCTTTGCAGAGATTAGTTGTTCTAATGTAAACTTGCTTACTTATGAACACGTTCAAAAAGCCATCTTTAAAGTAAACATTTCAACTTGCACCAATGCATCTGTAATCTTTTAGTAGCAGTATCTTTTTAATGTGCTGTAATATAAAACATCACTTCATGGAATTACGTGCAATTTACAACATTTTTAAACTTTTTTTTGCTGTTTTTTTCTCTGTTAAGTCACTCAGCATTGACCCATGAATCATTCGAGCATAAAGGAGGCACCTGAGCCACTGTTGTTTTTATGTGTAACACCTAAGTAAGTTTAGGCACCTTGGTACCCATAGCAACATAATTTGTTCTCATTTCTTTAGCTAAACCTTTGAAAAAATGCCAGAAAAAAAAGTTTGACAGGCAAAAACGTAAATATTTTTTGCACCAATAAGGTGATTCCCAAAGAGCAACACGAGTGTGATATTTAAAAACCTGCCATATATTGGCATGGAAGAGTGTTCTCAAACAAATTTAGGTAAACTGGAGGAGAAAAGTGTCAAGCTTAGCAATGATCTGAAGCAGATGAACGGTGGTTCAACGGTGGCTGTGAACGTTATTAATTTGGACCCAGAACTGACTAATAACGTGAGTCTATTGTGAACAACTTTTAAAATGAGACGCTCAAAGTCACTGCATCGCATCAAAAGATCATAAAAGTGCTCTGAAAAAAGTTTTAGTTTTGGGGGGTCAAAGCTGTACCGTTCACAAAAAGTGTAAAAAGTGTCCATATTGTATCAAATGTAAGTGTGGGCAGCCTAGTGTTATTCATCAGTAGAAGAATACATCAGTGCATAGTTGGCTTGAATTTAGCTTTTGATAGTAAATACACTGAGAAAGAACAGCCATGAGCATCACAAATCAGAGATTTAGCTCTGATTTGTGATGCTCGTGGCTCATGGCTCATGGCTACACACTCCACAGTGAGTTTGTTGTTGCTCAGCAGCTTTCTTCCCTCTCAAGCTGACAGCAGTGTTGTTTTTGGCAGCTGTGATGACATACGTGGGATGATGGTTGAGGAACAAACTTTACTGCTGCTCGTGTTGTATGGCATTATATATGACACTTCTGCTTTTGTCAACTTTGGGCACATTTCACAATCCCCATTTTCCACGACACGCAAGCGTTTTACTGTCAAACAAGTCACATGCTTTGAGCGCAGTGCATAATTACAATCAGGGCTTTTCCCCCCAGTTTTGTCTTTTATTTGGTCTTGAGTGACAGAACAAAACAAGGAAAATATAGCTTAGAGACTGTAAAGTGCTGCTGCTGTGATGAGTTACTTAAATCGCCTGAAAAGAATGTGGAGGTGAAACTGTAAACTCTGTTTTACTTTCAAACACACACACAGGAAAACCACCAATTTTCACTCTGGAATTCCCTCCAATCTGTGCAAAGATATGCCGCGTTGATAAACTGTGTATTCTATTGATAACACACTCTCTAATCACACAAAGCTGCAGAAACTGGACAAAGACATGAAGTGCTGAGTTTGAGTCCACAAACTTTCTGAGGTAATCGGGAACATTTTTCACCACCTATTTATCCATCACTCTAAAATCTTTCCCGATTTTGAGATGTTTTCATCTAAGTTTCTCTGAAAAACAGTGGAAAGCATTTTGTCTCCACCACATCCACTTTGACATGAAGCAAAGTAAACTTTTTCCTACCTGCAAACAGAACTCGGGTCAGGAAAGCCAAGACCACAGAGGAGATCTTCATTTTCCACAACTGCAACCTCCATAAACTCTCAGTTAAATGCATGTGAAGAAAAGAAGCCCCAGGTTTCCTCCTCCTCTTCTTCTCCTGCGCCTCCGCCTCTCCAGCTGAGGCGTGTAACATGACACACTGGACTCTCTGTTTCTAGTCAGAACCTCCCCTAATCCCTCCCACTTATGTCACACTCAGTGGGACCACATTTGGCAGGCTCACATGAGCACATTTGCACATATAGAAACAAGCAGGTGAGCATATGTGTGTGTGTGGGTGTGTGTGTGGGTGCATGTGCATGCACCATCTCTGGTTCTGGTAGGAGGACTGGGAAATGTAATTTCCTGTGCAGGAAGGAGGGTGGGGAGGGGAGTGTTGTTTAGGTTGACGCTGAGCAAATCACACTTCCAGCTGTGGAGGACAGTGGCCACAGACCTCAATCAGGGCTTTTATTTTAGAACACACACACACACACACACACACACACACAGAAGAAGGAGGGGGAGGGTTGGTTGCAGACTCTGTGTGCGGGAATCTTTGCATTAATTCAATTTTTCCTAAAGCACTTCACTGGGGCAGTAGTTCGTCCTGCTTTCACAAAGATCCCCAGACACTCGTGTTTAATATTGTGTCTTTGCAGGTCTGTGTGTGTTCATATCTCGAAATTCTGTAATTTTGTGCTGGTAACAAGATCGCCTATGAATTTTTGTACATCAGTCTTTCTGCTTGTTTGGACTGTTGGAACACTTTGCCGGCTTTTATCAAACCTCAGAAAGCAGCGCTAGGATGATCTGGGACATTTCTGATTTGTAGATAAAGGACTGAGGCCTCTTTAAGTGCTCCTGGTCTGGCGACAGTTTGACCAGCCTGGATGTTCCTCTGACAAAGACGCCCCCACTTTGCGAAAGCTCTAGAAGCTCCTGGAGTCAAAATGTTTGGCCAGTCACAGAATATGCAATAAAATAAACAAGTTAAGTACACACACATATAAATAATCTAAAGATTTATATTCTCACAAATGTCTAAAGTGTGAATAAAAATATTGCAGTGGTTGAGCCAAAGGGAGAACAAAGCAGACCATCCAACCCAACCCATCAGCTGGCTTTGTTGAGTATGCTGAGAATGATGAGTAAGAGCTTCAAATGTGTGAATCTCTGCTCCATAGAGAGTGATACAGAGTATCAAGTAAACAAGATGCATACATTAGAACCATGCCACAACCAGCAGCACATCTCCTTCTAATCTTAATGGAAAAGGTGTAACTTCCAACACTTTCAACTTTTTTCCCCCAACAGTTTCTTTATAAGAACTGAAAGAGCTCGGGGACACTGGCCAGGGCAGTTTAGAAACAAAACAAGCAAATGGCTCAAAGACCCTAAAATGGATAAACGGATAAAAGTGGGTCCATTTCTGCAAACAAACCCTTTCACTCACCAGCCCTTTGATTCAGTTCATTGCCTGTTAGCAAACAGACAGAGTATAAGCATACGGTGCAGGTCTATAAATGATATGTTTCTGCAGAGTATTGAATAAATAGGTGAAATGAGAGCTCAATATTCTTATAATGTTCCAGATGTTCCTAGTTTTCATCTGGGTGAAAGTGCAAAAGTAGTTCAGTGACTGTGTAGTAAACATTGTGACTTCAGGATTGACAACATCTGCATGTTATTACTCCGTGTCTGTGTGTAAGGTTTCCAGGATATTAGACGGGGTTTTTAATGAGTTCTTCATGTGCCTCTGAGCTGGAAAAGGCAATCCCACAAACTTGGCAAAAGACTCAGACAGATTTGGGTGATATGGATCTTATAGTATGGACATGGAAAAATGCCAAAGTAATGGATCTACAACCTGAGCACTAACTCTGCTTACAGTGAGTGCAACAATAGAAGACGTTTCACCTTATACATAATCTAAAGTGTTTACAATTTTATTATTGACATGTTATAATAATGATACAGGTCAGATATTCAAAAACAAATGTATCATGTTATTATTTTATTTATATTCCTGTGCCTGTGAGAGTTCACTGTGATTATAGTCCAGAGACATGGATGTTAGGGTAACTGGTACCTACAAATTGGCTTTAGATGTAATTGTCTTTCTAAGTTAACCCTGCGACAGGCTAGAGTCCTGTCCACGCTGTAGCACACCTATCCCAGCTGACACTGGGATAGTCTCTTCCCTCCTTTGCAACCCTGAACTGGGCAAACCTGGGTGATGTGGTGTGATTAAATTTAAGCAACTAGAATGCCAGAACTCAAGTGAAAGCTCAGAAACAGCATTTCATCATTATAATTTCATTACTTTTTATTATTTGTTGTTACCCAGCCACTCGAGTGCAGTACTGAAAGGCTCCACTGTGGTTGTTGGCAAACATCGCCCCCTTGTGGAAAAACTGCCAGCTGCGTCTTTCCCGGTGCGTGGTGTTACATAATTTTTGTGCAGCTTGTGTGTCAGTGGAGCCTATAAATGATCTGAACCTATTTATAAGACCTTTAAAGCACACCAACGTTCCACAGACAAATAAAACACAACAAAAGCACAAAGCCAGTCTTTAGATATTTTTTTTATGAACATCATTATAACAAATGTTACAGAGCAAGTAAAAGAGGTAAAACTCAGTGTTGAAATTCTGCAACAATTCCAACACTGAAAAACAAAAAAAGGCCGCCAGGTTGATGTTTCGCTTTTAGCAGGGTTCACAGCATCGTCACGGACCGGCACGGACCTCTGTCATCACACGGCCCTGGACACCGCTGCATCAGAACGTTCTGATTGGCTGAGATGGCTCAAAGAATGCAACTGAGGCTGTGGTTGAGAGCAGATAAAATTTAAGGCCATGTGCACCAGTTGATGCAAACATTTCTCTTTTTAAAAACTATTTAGACTCCATCATGTCTTCCTCACTGACATTTATAAAACACAACAGAAGACAGATGAGCTACACTGTGTTTATCTGAGGAGCTTGAAAGAAAGTGAGTGGACTTGTTTCCTTGAAGACGTTTCACCTCTCATCCGAGAAGCTTCTTTAGTTCTGAGACCAAATGGTGCAGAGTCCCAGCTATTTAAGCCCTAGTGGGAGTGGGAGTCACATGAGTGGCAGATCTACAGCTCTGTTCAAAGATCACAGTGGACATACATGGCATCTTTCACTCTTTCAAACCATCTGTCCTCTCTGAACATTGGCATCTTTGAAAAATTGACCTTTGACCTTTAAATGCAGCTGAGACAGCTGAGTCTTGTACTGTCAAGGTGGCTCTTCTATGTTGTGCCATGCATTTATGAAGTGGCTGTTGGGTTTCTCCAATGTAGACGTCTGAGCACTCCTTGCTGCACCGCACAGCATAGCATACATTACGTTGCTAGTTCTAGCAGCTAGATAGTGTGCTGGTAAAACTACATTCCTTTGGAGTGGGAATTACAAGTTCGATTTCCGCCCGGTATACAGTAAGGGTCCTGGCTTGACCCCCCCATGCTAAAAAAACCAAACCCTGGAATGGCACGGCTATGGCTGCAGCTTGGACACAAGCATTACACGATATGTTGTACTGTGTATGTGATAAATTGTGATAAGTCGCTTTGTCCCTGGGATGTACCAGATTTTGCCTGAGGTTGTGGCTGGGTCTGAAGTGCACTGGGGTGCCATGAAGAAGCGTTGTAAGGTTTAAATAGCTCGAATGAAAGGTGAAACGTCTTCAAGTACAGACGCTTTTCTTTCCAAGCTCCTTAGATGACCATGACCTGGATGACTGAGAACCTACACAGACATACATTGTGTTTAGTCTTATTGTACACAACTAATTTATGAGGTTAACCACCCTACCTCTGAAAATCTTCTCATGTTGACATCTGTAAGGAAGCAAGGGGGAAAGTTGCACATTTTAAAGATGCGTGATGCATTTAATGTGGCATACTTTTGCATTGAAAGATTATTTTTGCAAGTAGTAAGTGGCTGTAATAAAACCTCACAGTCCATCTCACCTTCATTGTTTTGACTCACTTGCTTCCTAATGATGCAGATCTTTGTTATAATGAATACAGCAACTAACAACAGGCCGATCCCACCTCCGATCAAAACGTACTTAATATCTGAAAGAACAACCAGAGGAAGCCAAGCAGCCATTAACAAACAAGGTAGTGATGAACGATGGGAAACCTGCAGGTAGTTTAGATGGAGTAGAGGAATCCCAGTTAGAAAGTTTAGCTATAATTTAGAGAAGTAAAACCAAAATCCCTCACATGAAGACCGCTAGTACTGCTTTTTACTGATAGTCACTAAATGGCTCTCATTTTATAGACAGCTCTCATTCAGCTGTCTACAAAATTAGAGCTCAAATTGAAAGCTAATGCTGAATTACTCTGAACGGGGAATGATTCCTTTGAACTGTGCTTGGAAATAAACAAACCCACGAGACCTGGGTCACTCCAGAAAGCAGTTACACTCATGACTAAACACCTGCGAAGGAACAGAACACAGTTTGGGGAATGCCAGCTCATGTTTGCCCCTCCTGATATTCTGAAGAGCGTGTGTGTGTGTGTGTGTGTGCGCGCGCGCGCACGCACGCATATGAGTGAAAGAGGAGAAGGAAGAGAGTAGATGTTTGATTTCACAACTTGTTTACTTCTTGTAGGAGTAAAGATCTGAGGGTCACGCTCCGTCTGCAAATTAAATTGCATCATCGGCGTTTGCAATTTGAATCCTGAACATTTCTAGGAAGCATTCAGGGAAATGGGCTACTGCTGGTCAGAGTGAGAAATCCCTCACAGGCAACTTCAACTTTACTGCCAGTTACTGGTACAGATGATCACTGATTCAGAACCAAAATGATGGGAAGATTCAATTGTTTAACATTTGAAATCTGGCAAAGATTCAGGTGAATGTGCATGAGTCTCATGAATCATGTTTTCTTTTACATTATGTGGGTGGCCGGATGCCGGTGCAGATTTGTCTACATTCCCTGCCTGGGGAACACCTGGCACCGATGTGCACCATGGGAAGATTTGGGCAATGTTCTGCTCGGAAACTTTGGGTCCTGCCATCTGTGTGGATGTTACTTTGGCACATAAAACCTACCTAAACATTGTTATAGACCATGTACACATTTTCATGGAAATGGTATTCCCTGTTGGCTGTGGCCTCTTACAGCAGGATAATGCTCCCTGCCACAAAACAAAAATGGTTCAGGAATCGTTTGAGGTGTTGACTTGGCCTCCCCAGATATCATCTTGAGCTTCTCTGGGTAGACAAAAAAAGTCTGATCCATGGAGGCCCCACGTTGCAACTTACAGGACTTGAAGGATCTGTTGCATATTAGTGGAGATACCACGGCACACCTTCTGGGGTCTAGTGGAATCTATGCCTCAATGGGTCGGGGCTGTTTTGGCAGAAAAAGGAGGACCAACACAATATTAGGCATCAGTGGTCATAATGTTATGCCTGATTGGTGTATGCACCCATGTAATATATGAACTAGAGTAATCAAACAAAACTTTCAGAACTTCGAAAGTTTATGTAAGTGCAGCCAGAGAAGAAGTTCAGTTACTCTCCAGTTAATATTGTATCAGACTAGAATGCACATCAATGTTTCCATCTTAAATATCAGCTTCAGATGACATATCACTGCGACTGAGGCCTTAGCAACTGAACTGATGCAAAGAGATAAATACTGAAGATTGATCTTAGGCAGATGAGTCTGATTACACACTTGATGAACAGACATAAGTATCATGTCATCACATCCTGCTCATGCTCACAACAGCAACGATGACAGAAGAATCAGCAAAAACACACATTTAGGCTCAATGAAAGCAGCAGAGCATATAACCTGGTCTCCATAACGAGCTGATCTAAACCCATATGGGATAGGTTGGGTTGGGGTAGACCAGAGTTTAAGAGTGAAGAAAGTGTCCTTCAATTGACATTTGGGAAAGCATTTTAGGTGAAATCCATGTGAATTCTCTTGCGGGAGAATACTGTATTCACACCAGCAGTAAAAAATAAGAAATGGACTAAAAGTCAAGAAGGGGCTTTGTGAAACATCCTTTCGTGTCAATCAAAGATGAGCTGGCCTCAGTTGTGTTTTTTCTTTTTGTTTTGCTTCACCGCTGCAAAGCAGCAGTGAAGCATCAGTAAGCTTCAGTGCTCTCCATGCTCTGTAACTTTGTCACTTGTGTGAATTGAGCTGAATTAGGAGTGCATGAAAATATCAAACGGTGGATGCTGGAATCTTTTTTTGTTTGCACTCTTGTGTTTGCTATATACGGCTATTTTATGATTGAGATATTTAAAAAAAAAAAATTTTTTTCTGCAATCCCCAAATAGTAGAAATAAAGAAAAGCCACAAAGTGCAGATGTGTCCAGATATTTGACTGGTACTGTAAAATCAAAACAATCTGAATGGGTAGACTGGGTAAATAATTACTGGACAGACTGACTCTTAAATGATTGACTGTGAAATATAAAAAGAATTGACACATAATTTAACATCAGTCAGAGAAATCTGCAGGCGTTTTGCTGTCTTTAACTTGAGCTTCAACTACAATCCACCTTAAAATTGTTATGTTGTTATTGTTACCCACCTAATGTTTCTGAATCTGCGCCGTCTCCTCTCACACTTGTCAGCAAAAACTCTGAAAAACATTTTTTTCCAGTGAGATTATTTTCAGGTCACAAAAACAGGCCGCTCAAGACAAACAGGAAGGCAGTAACGCCACAGTGAGGTCGCTTCTATCAGATAAGGCGTCTCAACGTTGTGTGCAGTTTACAAAACAAGCAATTGCACAACATTCATAAATGATGAGGTGTGTTCATGTAAATGCAGTGCTTTAAAAATAATGCTGGAGAATAATAAATGCATTGAAGGCCAGTCTAGAACTTTGACTTGGGTTTTAACCGTTGAAGATATGAGCTATTGTCTAGCAAGCCTGCAGTGGTTAGAGAGGTTAACCTGACTCCTTCCCTCCTGCTTCAGATAACATAAGCTGAGTGTTATATAACAGATGTACTTTTAACAGAAATGCAGTCATTGATACTAATGTGAGGTATTGTTTACGTATATTTATTGTGGAGGGAGTGGTAACCATTATCTAGATTTAATTGGGAAAAGGTTGTTTCTGTGTCACTTTGACATACAGTAGACTATGTCAGCAACACGTTGCTGCACTGTGTTGAGGAGAGAGCTATTAACTAATATATATATATCTTATATGTACCATCTCATCCAGCACTGATATTTCACAATAAACTATAGTGAAGTAATGGGCCAATTTGAACTAAAGTTTGTGCGACCATGTATACATAAAACAAAATACCCCACTCAGTCTTGTTATCCTTTAAGTTTCTCCAAGAACTCTGGGGGCTTGATGGTCCTGCGCAGTATCTTTGCTGTTCCTAGGACTGCGCTCTTCTGGACAGAGATCTCGGATGATCCACTCCCCCAGTTTGGGGCTCACTGCCCTGAGTGCTTTGACTACAACAAGAACCATTGCTGCCTTCCCCCATCACATCTTCTCAAGTTTCTCTCTCAGCCCTTAGTATTTCTCAAGCTTTCTTCTTGATGTTTTGCCATCACTTGGTACAACTACGACCGTCTTGCCCTGCTTGTCCGTCACTTCTGTCTGGTTGGTTTGCAATCACCAGTTTGTCTGTATCTGAAAGTCCCACAGGATCTTAGATTGGACATTCTCAACCATCATATCCCGTTATGACCTCGGGACTTCCAGGCCATACTTGGCATAGATGTTCCTGTATACTCTGCCAAACACTTAGGTGTGGCTGTGCAAAGATGTCCCTGACACAACCCAGTACATAACAGGATGAAAGATGCTAGCAGGCAGAGCATACGTGGAACGCCACAACCAAGGTCCTGTCTGATGATTAGTGCCTCTGCACTGTCCACCCATTGGTAGAATAGCTATCATAGCTGTCCTACACATCCATGACAGGCAGCACAAATGGTACATTCTAATCTGATCCAGTTCATATTACTCAAATTGATAGTGGCAGGGATAACTTAGTAGGTAGAGTGGTGGCCCCATACACTACTCACCAGGTGCCCAATAGCTGCCCACTGCTTCACTGAGTGGAAGTTCCTTAAATGTCTGGCAAAAATTAACCTTAGGCCAGCTCTTGCCAAAAGTATTTATAAAAGTTAATAAGCAAAAAATACAGAGAGTTTATACCATTTATGTTTACTTCCTCTGTCTCAGGGCAGCTGGGGATACAATGTAGCTTGCCATCACCAGTGTGTGAATGGGTGAATGACTGAATGTAGTGTGAAGCACTTTGGGGTCCTTAGGGACTAAGTAAAGCACTATACAAATGCAGGCCATTTAGCATTTTACTTTAGAACAAAAGGATAAACTTTAAATACCAGATTTATAATAGTCCTTTAAATGTAGTAGGACTACAACATGAACATGATAATGGCCCGTATGTGCATCAGACAGTTTTTGCATAGCTGACTGATGTTTGTCTATCACCAAATATGTTTCACATTAGTAACAGTCCGGAATTTCCCAGTTATGAATGCCCTTTGTCCTGGCATGGCCTAGGCCTTAGTTTGCTAGATTTGATCCTGTTACCTATATTAAAACCACATTTACCACTTTGATTGAAAAACCTTTTTTTTTCCAGCTTAGGCTGAACCAAAGCTCTTATTTCCACAAAAACAATAGAAAAAAAAACCCAACTAAATTACTGAGTAATTCTTTTTGTATTTTTGTTTTTAGGGTTCATAAAAGTTCACGAAATGTCAAAGCATAGGTGATTACTACATGCTAGCACTGTAACCAGTCAAAGATAAGTCTGTTGCTTTGCACTAAGTAGCAGGCATAAGTATACAAGCTTGGGCTCCAAAGAAACTACATGGCAGCAGCCAAAATAACAACACTTAGGCTTATCTATATTTTTTCGGTAGCTGGTTGTGTGCCCACAAGTTTCAGTTACCCAATTCCTTCACAAAGTTTCAGGCCAACAGAAGGAGTGACATACATCATCCCTGTTTGGTGCATTAAAGCTGCAAGACCAGACATGCAAGACCAGACATGGGCAGAGCACAGGAAGAAAACACTGAAATTTATGACACCCCTGAGCCAGGCACTCAGTCTCCAGCTGCTCCTTCAGAGGCCAAAATAAGTGGAATGGTGCTGTGTGAGGTTAAGTATATAACTGCAGCAGAGTGCTGCTGAAACAGAGCACACATGCTTAGCAATTGGCTCTCTTACAGATTGGAACCATGAGTCACATTCAAGGGGCAGCTCTTAGACTCGGTCTGCTGTTACCATAAGCCAGATGATAAATGAGAAGCAAAGGAAATAGATTTTCAGCAGAAACCAGCAAGTGTGGGTTAAATGCCTTGCTGAAGGATACAAGCAGTAGTTGGATGATTGTACGACTGGCTGTTGCTGGGGTCAAACCTGTGACTCATCAGGAAAAGATCTATGTGTTATTTATCGGTCTATGGCAATTGCTGCTTAACACATCCTGAGTGCTGCAGGACTGAGTAAGATAAAATTTCAAGTGAACAGACTGTATGACCTCTTATATAATGTGCCATATCCAGTAGTTACAGGAGGCACAGTCTGACTGTTCACTAAGGGTTTGACTCAGGTCAAATGGCTGAAAATATTAATACCATGTACATTACAAATTAACATTAAAAAAAAACATTGCGTGAATATATCATAAAGGAGTAGATGGCGCAAACAGCAGAATGTGTAAGAGATATTCAGACTGTAATATTTCAAACTGAGACTCAAAGGCTATTTCATGGGCAGAAGTGGGCAATTCTTTCGTTATGTCATTATCAATTAAGTAGGTAAAAGGTTTTTGAGTTAATTTGAGGTATGTTGCTTGCATTTAGAACAGACAACATGCAGTCAAAGGAGCTCTCCATGCAGGTGAAATAAGCCATCCTCAAGTCGTGAAAACAGAAAAAACCCATCTGGGGAAATTGCTGCAATATTAGGAGTGGCAAAATCTGTAATTTGGTACATCCTGAGCAAGAAAGAAAGCACTGGTAAACTCAGCAACACAAAAAGAGCTGGACGTCCATGGAAGACAACAGTGGTAGAAGATCGCAGAATCATTTCCATGGTGACGAGAAACCCTTTCACAACAGCCATCTAAGTGAACAGCACTCTGTCTCATCTATGGATGCACCCAGTTAAACAAGCTTGTAAACTTTAGCTGATACCTCAGCACTCCAACTTTCTATCCAAATAAGGTCAATTTTGCCTCCAACAAATACTAAGATGGTAAAGGACGAAGCGCAAAATCAAGAATTCACAACCTATCTTAGCAGTGCATGACTAATAGTTGTCCTGTGGACAGATTCCCCCACCTGAGCTGTAGATCTCTGCAGCTCGTCCAGAGTCACCATGGGCCTCTTGGCTGTATTTCTGATCAGCGCTCTCCTTGTTCGGCCTGTGAGTTTAGGTGGACGGCCTTGTCATGGTATGTTTACAGTTGTGCCATACTCCTTCCATTTCTGAATGATCGCTTGAACAGTGCTCCGTGGGATGTTCAAGGCTTGGGAAATCTTTTTGTAGCCTAAGCCTGCTTTAAATTTCTCAATAGCTTTATCCCTGACCTGTCTGGTGTGTTCTTTGGACTTCATGGTGTTGTTGTTCTCAATATTCTCTTAGACAATCTCTGAGGCCGTCACAGAGCAGCTGTGCTTGTACTGACATTAGATTACACACAGGTGCACTCTATTTAGTCATTGGCACTCATCAGGCAATGTCTATGGGCAACTGACTGCACTCAGACCAAAGGGGGCTGAATAATTACGCACACCCCACTTTGCAGTTATTTATTTGCAAAAAATGTTTGGAATCATGTATGATTTTCGTTCCACTTCTCACGTGTACACCACTTTGTGTTGGTCTTTCACGTGGAATTCCAATAAAATTGATTCATGTTTGTGGCTGTAATGTGACAAAATGTGGAAAAGTTCAAGGGGGCCGAATACTTTTGCAAGCCACTGTAAACAATTCTTGGCCCGCTGATACTAAAGAGCCCAAAGTGTGCCAAGAAAATATCCCCCACACCATTACATATCACTACCTATACCTACACTATTCATGCTGCTGAATCCCCGATTCATGTTGTTTCATAACTCTTTATCTACATCAAATTCTGTCCCTTCCATTGTGATGTGGCAGCAGAAAGACTCATCAGACCGGGAAATGTTTCTCCAATCTTCCGTTGTCCAGTTTTGGCGAGCCCAATGCGAGCTGTAGCCTCAGTTTCCTGTCTTAGCTGACAGCAGTGACACTTGGTGTGGTGTGCTGTAGCTTATCTGCTTCAAGGTTTGCATTCAAAGACTTACTGTTGCCTTCCTAGAAGCAGTCTGTCCATTCTCCTTTGATCTCTGATTGAAATACTCTTCACTTCAGCACGTTATCTTAATCAAACTACGCTGTCTGATTAAATACTTGCATTAATAAGCCGCTGAACCTGTTCAGAGAGTATACATGTACAAGTGCATACAAGCATGCATTGTACTCACCAGTTAAAAAGATAATCCTGATTGCTGCCAGCAAACATCCACGTGTCTTAAACACTCTCATCGTTCTTGCTGTCTGCAACACACTCACTGACTTCTTGAATTGCCTTTCAGCCTTTCATACAACAACAAAGCATTTCCTGAGCTTGTGGGCTTCAAAGCTTTGCTGACTAAAAGATTACATCTATCTTCCTTCTTTTGTATGTCACATTTCCCTGTGCATGTTAAATTGACAAATACAACTTATGGGTGTTATTAGTTGCAGTGTGCTGTATTTCTGTTGCTTTATAATGCAAGTTTGCTACAAAAGTTTCATAAATTCCTCAGATGTGGT
>NW_005187406.1:5992784-6012011 GCF_000239375.1 Pundamilia nyererei | reverse complement strand
TGTTGAGTCATTTCTTCCAACAGATCAAAGCACATTTCTAACCTCAGCTGTGGATGAAAAAGAAATGTTTAACAAAACACCTTTAATGTCTATTATAATAACAGAGCAGCTCTGTAGTTTGCAGAATTTCCTTTCTGCAGTGACCTACTTGACTCTTTTATTTTCACTATGCAAATTTTCTTGAGAAATCAGTAGTCTTATAAATAATTATCTTATTATTAATTATTTATAATAATTATCTTAGAAATAATTATCTTATTACTGTGACAAAACAAATTTCCCACATGTGGGACTAATAAAGGTTATCTTATCTTATCTTATCTTATCTTAATTGTTACACAATATATTCCCTATTTTAAGGGATGTCAGACATAGCAGTTACTCAGTTTGAGTTTATAATCAAGATACGAATGTAGCTGGTAAAACAAGTCATGTATCAGGTCTTTCTTGATGCTTTTTACCTATTTTTACCTTCACTGCACCTCCACTGTACATGATCTGTCTCAGCTGTCCTAGAATTCCCATACCTGGGTTTATTAGCCTGCCAGAACTTGAGGCTGGTTACCCCCTTTCCCTGCCTGTCCCAATTCTCAGCAGGCATGAAGAAGCATGATCCAGGCTGGTGTCAGATGTGGGTGTCAGTCATAATGGTAAAAAAAAAGCCTGGATCTGGACTGTGAGGCACTGATCTTGTTTATTGGTTGTTGGTTTTTTTCCATTCTCTTTATGCACATCAGTCAATGCCTCTGATGTTCATATACATCCCAGTTCGACATATTTAAATAACCAGAGATAGGATTCTCATCAATGTGTATGCATAAACATTGTATACTTTGAACAGCACCACAATGAAAAAGTGTCTTTTTTAAATAATTTACAGTAATATTCTTCTATAAAACGGGCAGACCCTTGAAGTACTACAATTAACCAGAAATAACTTCTATGCAAGGGAAACGCATAGATGTGGTGGTTAGCACTGTTGCCTTACAGCAAGAAGGTCCTGGGCTCAGATCCACTATCTGGGTGTGGTCTGGAGTTTGCACGTTCTCCCTTATTAGTATGAGTTCACTTAATGGTGTTAGTTTAACTGGTGATTCTAAATAGCCCATAGGTGTGAATGGTTGTCAGACTCGTGACCTCTTGAGGGTGTTCTCCTCCTCTCGTCCTATGACAGCTGTGATTGACTCCAGTGGATAAATGGAAGAAAACGGATGGTTAGCTTACATGGATTTTGCATAACTGGTTTTCAGTCTCTGATATCAGATTTCTGACAAGTTTGAACAAACTTACATGGAAAATTCCATCAGTTGCAAGATGTCCAACATTCCCGTGTTAATTCCCACGTGTGCATCTATGCCAGGTTAAACAAATGTGTATGGAGTGTATGTATTTGTGGAAGTGCTCATATTTACTGTAGATTGTTTAGCCTAATGCTTTAAGACATTGTGTGAGCTGTTTGTCCATTTATCATAAATGCATACCTAAAAGAAAGGCTGGCGAGTGCATATTCCTTACAGTTCCTTACTATTGCAGGTCTCTGAATGCTTGAGCTAGCCAAGATGTCAGTAGATAAAAAGTGAAATAGCCATGTCTAAATTAGCTTACTAAAATTACTTGATGTTTACCAGCTGCTGTAAAAAGTCAAAATTCCAGTTAACTGAGTTATTCCACTTAAAATAGGTGAAGCTATGGCTGTTGCAAAGGCTACAGTTGACCTATTTTTGGTGACTATATTTTCCCGTATAAAATAAATTTGAGCTGCCCAACGTTTCTCAAACACTCAACTTCCTCCATTTTGAGACTACACAAGGTTAACCACTACATATGACCTCACCTATCGACTTTCTCTGCCTCACAAAGGGTAACAAGTCAACAAAATTCCAGCTCTGTCTCATCGTAATCTCACAGCAACAACAGCTGCTGGTCCTAAAACTAGATTACTCAGTCACACAGAGTCTTGTAAACAGAGCTTCAACAACAAGAATGAGCCCAGCTCCGCCGTATCAGTCAGCAGACGTCTGCCTCCAGCTGCCAATCTCCACTTCAGGGACTTTGTGATGCAATATCAGAAAGCTTGTTTCCCTGGGAGACAGTAGCAGAATTAGTCAGCTGCTAAATGCTAGCGAGTGGTATAACCATAAAAGTGTACATCATTCGTCTTTATTGTCCAAGGATAAACCCAAACAATGGCTAATCTCTATTGACAGGAAGGCCTTGTCATGTTTTCAGGGTTGGCAAAGGTAAACAGTGGGCCCATGTCTATCAGCCCTCACTGCCTTGTTATAAAAATAACCAATGACAGTGTCCATTTCATCCTGCCCCTCTGTCTTGCCCTGCCACTCGACACCCACTGGATATTCCAATGTGAGCAAGCTAGCTGGGCCCTCTGTTGCTGCTCAGTTTGGCCACACCGACTTGTGCGTCTATTTTGGTATCATTTGAGTTCACAATCAGAAGCCTGGCCACACCAGCGCATTCGAACATGGATCTCAGGGCTTGACTCACTTTGGTGAGCTTTCTTTATTTCTTCATCCACACCAGCGATTGACAACATTTAACTATAAATGTGTTCTCGACAGGCGGATCCTTGGATTCTACATTTAGGACTTGGTTTTATGCAAACCTCGGACTCTTAAACTCAGCATGAAAGACCCATCACCAAGGTGAGGGAGCAGTGTGATTTTTATATAAAGACATGTACCTTAAAACCTTTAAACTTTTCAAAGTTTTGTGCTAAACATTAATCTCAAAAATTGGACATACATTAGTTTTCTTACTCTAAAATAACCGTGTTTATTTATTTTACTTTCACATCAGATATACTAACATTGAGAACAATTAGGACAACTAAAATTACACTCCAGTGGTTTTTGCCTTTATACAGTATAGGTGACTTGGATAACTCATTCCTTGGGTATAAATACACAGGCAGATGCTGGGAAAGTACCGTGGCGCTAACTGATCTCTGCTTTAAGATGGTTGGCAAGTGAAGAGTCCTGGAAAGCCAAAGTCTTCTGTAAGTCTAGTCTAGGATACAGTAAAGCGACCCAGTTTTGGATATTTAATCTGTTAGGTTCAGATAATAAAATAAAAGTAAATATCATAATATTCATTTATCTTATTTTTCTCTGTTTTAAATGTATCCACCTTTCCTGAAAATCATTCTTGACTGTGAATGTAAACACTTCTTTGGAGAGAGATCTGCTTTCCATTTATTCCATTTTAATGCGCTAAACATATCTATAATTCATGAAGTGTGTACGGTTATATTTGTCTCAATCAAACCTCTTATATGGAGAGCAATGGTTGTGTGAATAGTTGAAGACTTGAGTTATATGTCTGTGGCTATGCTCCCAGGTCAGGCCGTATAAATAGGTTAATGAGCTATTCTAAAACCTCACCCACATAGCTCAAGGAAGCTACAGTAGAGCAGCTGCTGCTGATCTGTGACACTGACTGACGATTTACTCACATTTCCTGCCTTCTTTTCTATAGATTCATGTCAATATTGTCATGCATCTAAAGCTTAGCAAAAAATATATCTAGATAACAGCTGAACAAATGTTTGACATTTAAATGAAAGATCTTCTTCTTTTAAAGTGAATGTTGATTGTGAAGAATATCATTATTTCAAATATGTGGACACAAATAACAGAAATCTTCATATTTTTCCTAAAAAAGGGAAGCATTTATTTTCATCCCATGCTTGGTGCTCACAGCTTAAGGCATCATGTGATGCTTAAAATAACTGCATGGTATGAAGTGTTTGTCTACTGCCTGCATAGTGACAGCATGGCTGTAGCCAGCACATGTTGTGTACATAAAGGTCATCAGTGCAGCGAGTTCAAAACCATTTAAAGTAATCATGTCAGTCAAACAACCATTTTTGGATTCTTGACTTGCACAAATGCTAACAGTTAACTGCTTAAACTGTGTGACAGTTAAACGGTTTTAGAAAAGCTTATGTGAAAACTAACACTGATTTCAATGGCTTGTTTTTTAGGAAATTTACGTAACCCACCGCTTTCCAGATGTCATCCTGAGCTGGAAGAAATTGGAACCTGCAGAGGAGAAGCAGCTGTACAGGAGGCACAGCTGGTGATGCAAAGACGCAAAGACAGTCGCTGACATCATGAGCTGCGTGGAAAAGCGACACATGAGCCATCGGGCAGGGAGCATGCTCCACCACCGCTTCCCCAATGGCTTCACGGACTTGTTCATGGACGAGACCGATCGGGAGGTTAGCACTCTCACCGATCGAGCCTTCCGAAGTCTCTGTGTTGGAGATGATGCAGTTTACAATGATGACTTCTTGTGTGGATACTCGCCTTTCAGCTGCCACAAACCTCTGGCGGAGGAGCCACTTAAAAAGAATCCTATTAAGGAATCTAAAAAACAGGGGCAAAGCAAAAGTGAGAAAAATCACACCCAGCCATGGAAACACCATCAGCAGAAAACTATATCCCACATGTCATCTTTCCTCAAAGCTTTAAGCGCCACAGAGGAAAGCTGCAAGGGGATGTTAATCAAAAATGGAAGCACGACTGATGCTAATGGAGAATCGTGGGATAAAACGGCACTTCGCAGCATTCAGAGAGAGCTGTCAGAATTCTCCTCAGATTATCACACCAGTCTCACAGATCATCATTACAAAAACCCTCTTAAGCATCAGTCTGCTGATGGCTCATCCAACAAAACTGGCAAAGACATCGGCCTTCCTACAGGAAAATCCAAAAGGATTAAAAATGGGAAGGCCACTGTCAAATTAAGAAAACTTAACATTAAAAACTTTTTTCTCCACAGTGAGTTTAGTCCTTTTCAGACATGGACTGATTTTAACCAGTTCCCCTTTGTCCAGGGGGACACAGTGAGCTCCGTTCTCCCCCTAGATAATATCCCTAAAATGTACGAGTTGCCGCTGTACAAGGAACTAACCAAGGCATGTAGAAAAGAAACTTTGCATGCGGAGAAGCCTCTGTCATCTCAGAAAGAAGAAGCTCAGCCTTGTTCTCCCACTGCTCCTAAACCCATGCCTCCCCCACAACCACCAAAGGTCCTACCAAAGCCCTCAGTGGCTCCAGCTGAGAAGAGGTGCTCATCCGATGGAGGGAATGGAACTGCTGCCCCCTGGAGGCGCAACAGGTCCAGAGCAACAAGTGCTGTTCTGGTCAATCAGCCTGGGATGACTCCTCCAGAAAACCATTTGAAAACAGTGGATGAAAGTCTTTTGTTGGTCAAAAAGGAAGTCATATCTGTGGAAGTCAAAGCAGTTGAGGAGGTCAGCTCTGTAGCTTCTACTCCGTTCAACATCTGCCAGCTGATGACTCCGCTCATTCCCTCCAGGCAGCCGACAGAAACATCAGAAATCCTCCAAACGGTCCTCTCGCCTTCTGCATTTGACCTTCCGCTCAGACCGCACTCTGAGGCCAAGGGGACCCCTGAACCTCAAGTTAAGCGGGACAGCTACAAATCACTGGCCTCCAGCATCCTCTTCAACCTCAAAGACAATAGGAAAAGGGTGAAGAGCCGCTACAGTCCCCCTAAATTCAAAACTGTGGAGCTGCCCGAAGGCGGCACAGACGACAATCAGAAAAATCCACGAGCTGGTTCTGAAGGCAGTGGATCTGGTTTAAGCACACCTGCCATGACGAAAGATGGACTGACAGTCTGCAGTCCTATTTTGGAATCCCACGGATCCCCAACTGTTGATCTTACAGAGGATAGGTCTGACAGGCCTCTGTCAGACGATTATTTGTTGTCAAATCTACTT
The DNA here is from genome assembly GCF_000239375.1 of Pundamilia nyererei. NCBI lineage: Eukaryota > Metazoa > Chordata > Actinopteri > Cichliformes > Cichlidae > Pundamilia > Pundamilia nyererei. The sequence continues at coordinate 6,006,241 of NW_005187406.1, read as the reverse complement.
CAGAGCAAAAGGGAGGCTCTTGGGGAAGAAAACTCCACACCCCCCTTTATATACCCAAAGAAGAACAAGAGCTCAATGGCTAAAAAGCAAAACTACCCTTCTTTGAATCTGTACAAGAAAGCCAGCCCTGTTGACGGTGATATAAAATATCTTCAAGTCCCTCAGAGCACACCTGCACATACAGATGCACCAACCGTGATGCGGAAAGTTTCGCCGCTTATGCTAAACAAAGAGCTTTCCCCTAATGCACTGCCAGCGAACACGGGGCTTTCACCAAATACTTCAAACATCATCAAAGATTGCTTACCCCTAATTTCACCCCACACGCTTGAGAATGAGGGTCTGCCATCAGTAGGGAAAAGGCCCCCAAATGTGCCAGAGAAAACAAAGTGTCCAGTGAAAGACAGGAAGGATAAAGTCTTTGGGGCACAGCAGATGTCTAAGGAAAAAGAGGCCAGTGGCCAAATAATAAGCACAGTGGATGTGATCAGAGCAGCGAGAGAAGCAATTAATGCAGCCAAAAATAAAGCTCAGTCAGATAGCATCAACAAGCACACAGCAGAACTGCGGCAGAAAGAAATTGATGAGAATGTTTCAAAGGAGGTGTTAGGCAGCAAGAAGGAGAGTTTGGTGGCAGAAAGCAATTTTTTATCCCAAAACAGGAATGAACTGAATAATGGAAAGCAGGTTAGCAACAGTAGTAATGTCAAGAAAGAGCCACCACCTGTTCCAGTGAGAAATATTGCTAAATCTGATATTAAACTTCCTCTTGATAAACAGCAAATGCAAAATGATGAATTGGAGGAACCAAAACTAGATTTGCCACCAAAAGAAAATGATTCCATCCAGAAACAAGGCAAGCTAAAATATATATTCTCAGCCAGACAGAATAACTATATAAAATATCAGAGATTTGCAGTGACCGATGATGAACAAGTCGAGGAGAATGAAGAGGGTAATCCGAACGTGAATGCAAGAGGGGAGTTGGATGAGGAGGCGAGAGAAATTAAAGACAGCGAGCACATAATTAATGATTTGAATGCTTTGAAAGAGCTGGAGAGAGCCAGGCTTGGTAATCGCATTCACGAAAACGCGAGGAGCAAACTGGAGGTGGTTAACATAGACGAGGAGACGAAGGCTAAAAATGATCTGATCTCAAGGGAGCTTCGAAATATAAAGAGAGGCATGCTGTCGATAAGAGGCAACACGTCAGCCAAGAGAGAAATGTTTGCAAAGAGAGAAAAGGAGCAGAACAAACAGGAGGACTTCGCAAAGTTAGATAGCAATGTAATCGTAAACAAAGCGCTCATAAATGACAACTATGACAAAGCCAAAATGGCTCTCGAAGAGATCATCTCAGAAAGGGAGAGGAGGAAGAATAAATTAACAGAAGCAGATGCAAATCCACAGTTAGATGAGAAAGCTTGCAGTGAAAGTTATACAGCAAGGGCACAGCAAAGTAAAAACTCTACAAAAGACACTATCACAGTGAGGAGAGAGAAAGAAAATGACAGCACTTCTGCGCTTAAAGAAAAGGAACTAAAAGAAATGTTGAGTGATCTGAGAGACCACAATCACCTGAGACAGATTTTGGCACAGACTGAACCTAGACTTGGAGAATCACACAGATCAGGCTGTAGGGTTGCACTACCTGGCTTGAACAAGATTAGCAGTGAGGTGAACACACTCCAAAAATCTACAGGCAGACATTTGAATGACAAACTTACCGATCGTTCTAGTCACGATAATCCAGAGGCTAATTCAAAACAAGTTGCTAGACAGGTGTCTGAGGATAGCGGAGATTCCCTGATGAATGAAACTATAGGCAGCAAAGTCGACACTCCTCCTGTTCCTCCTAGGATCAAAAAAGGTGGTAATAGGAGACGTGGAAGCGTCGCTAGCGAGAAAGACTCTGTGGATGAAAATGTCTGCAACAAAGATGGGAGATATGAAAATCTTGAGGTACACCTTAACGCAATGGGGAAAGATTTAGCTGTACAAGAGGTAAATACTGATTATGTTGTGCCCAGTCAGAGTGAAATCAGCTCCAGTAACGAGAGGTGGAATTTGGAGGAAAGTCTGATATCATCACAGTTCAGTGCAACTTGCAACAACTTGCACATAAATATGAGCCCAAGGAGTGCATCAGCTGAAAACAATGCTGCTAAGGCACAAGAGGCATGCAGGATAAAGCGAAAGGCCCCATTAAAACCAGATCATTTAATCACAGCAGATGGGACGGTGACTAAGAATGTAGTAATGGATGAAGAACCTACGAAAATACATGAACCGATTGAGGATAAAAATGTGGATTCAGAAGCTCATAGCGAAATCCCCAGAGACATAATATCGCCCTTGCTGCTGGTGAATGGTGTTAGTGTAACTCAGAGCCCGCCCGATCAGGCCAGCTTGTCCTCGAAATCCTCGTACTTCTCTGTGGAGAGCACACTCCAAAATTGTGAAAATGTAACTGAAGAGGTGAAGGTGGTTAACGAGGCAGTGCGAAATGTTTCGCGGAACACAAGAGGCGATTCGGACAGGGCAGAAGTGGAATATTATTCTTTGAGTGATCACGAAAGCGAGCCAGATGCTATAAAGCAACCCGTAAAGTCTCCTCAACAAGAGCTGGAAGTATGGAAGGCTAGCAAAGAGAGAGAAGATGCAGATACAGATGAAAGATTAAGTAACAATGAAAGTAATTCAGCAACTCTGTCACCTGTTAATACTTTCTCACCGACCTTGGGGATCCCTTCCCTGTTTAAAGTAAAAGACAACACTTTTAGTAACAAATTAAGGAAGAGCATACAACCCTGGTCACCCAGAGGGAGTCTGAGTGGTTCAGAGAGGGGAGAGGATGAGCTACATCATGCAAAGGAATGTCCAGAGCTCACACTGGCTAATGAATCCAGTGCTACCACCAGTGGGAGGGCCGTAATTCTAGCAGACATTCTTACGCCTACAGAGATGACATCGATTCAGTCAGCACCCCAGCTGGTTTATCCTTCAGATCTTCAAGATGAAAACCCACAGAAGTCACAAGCTGGAGGGTTCCTCACTGTGCCACAGGAGGAAGACAGATTTTCCGGGTTAAGCCCATCATCAGAAGGAGTGGAAAGTCTAACCACCAGCACAGCTGACACATCTGAGGAGACGGTGTTAAATGCTGGGCTGACAGAATATGATACGACAATGGGGTTCAGCCAAAGTGGCGTTGATAATGAAAGTCAAACAGGTCTGCTGAAGCCACCGCCCGTCCTACCTAAATCGGAAAAGGCAGTTCTAAAAGCAATCAAGCTTGCAAATAGAAGGATAAAGAAAGAAGAGGCCCAAAAGTCACCTCACAGGTCTTCTCAAAGCAGCAGCAACAGTAGCAAACACAGAGCAGAAAGACACAAGGCTGATAAGTCTGAGCACAAAAGCAGCACTGGTAACAGAAATGGCAGGAGGAGCGAGAAAGAACACAGAGGAAAAATTGAGGACGATCACAGCAGAAGCCACCATAGTAAAAACAGCAACAGCCAGTGTGAGCAACTGCTAAACAAGAAAGAAAGTCCCAGCTGCAACAAATCAGAAGTCAAGCATGAGACTCTGAGACAGGATCACAAATCATTGGAAAGTAACAACCAGAGGAGAGAAGCCCTACCCAGTATGGCATCGGAAAGACAAGGCCGCAGCAGCCGCAGACACACTGGAGATAAGACAGAGCAAAGACATTGCAGTAGCGACAGGATCATCAGTAACGTGCCCGTCTACAAAGCTCACATCAGTGAGAAACAAGTGCCAGACAGGGCTTTGCATCGAACACAAAGCACTGACCGGCATTTAGGAGATAGAGCCGAGCGCAGACTCAGCGCCGACATGCCGGTCAATGAGAAGCTTGATCCCAGAACCCAACGCATTGAGAAATCCATCATGGATGAGCTTCAGCAGAGAGGCCGAGCCAGAAACAAGTCTAACAGAGACAACCCTCTGAGACGGAGCCACAGTATTGATGCATATGCCACTGAAGTACCTCGCCCTTCACCCCTATCCCGCCAATCAAGCCACACCAGCCAGCTGTCTCGACAGTCTAGCATGGAGCATGCTATCGTTACGCAGTCCTTCCCCATGACCCAACGTAAGCTGCTCCAGGATCCAGACTCAGGACAGTATTTTTTTGTAGACGTGCCTGTACAAGTCAAGACGAAAACCTTCTTTGATCCTGAAACAGGAAGCTATGTGCAGCTGCCAGTCCAGCCACCAGAAGGTGCTGTCCCTAAGGCATCCCCTATGGAGGTCTTGAGCCCTCCTTTGGTTGTTTACCATGGCTTTGTCCCAGTGCCTCTGTCGCCCATGGCTCCGAAAGCTACAATTCAGGCACCTCATTTGGAACCAGAGGACTTTGAGCAGAGGAATATAGAGAGATCAATGCAAATGTACTGTAAAGATGCACATCCATATTTGGAACCTCTCTATGGTCAGAACGAACACATGTTAGGGGAGTTCATAGGCACTGAGGAACTCGACTGTCCTAGCTGATGGGCCAGAGGGTTTAAAGGGAATGCTGTTTTGTATCACTGAATTGTGGTGTTTGTTGCATTCCAGGAGTTTTTTTTTTATTACACATTAACATTAAACACATTAAAACTCTTTCCCAACCAACTTTGCCTTCTTATACTATACCGGCATTTGACAGAAGGACTATTAAAAAGCAACAACACTGTAGTGATGGATCTTTCTCTGTTTGGTTGTTGAACGCTGGTACAAAACAGCAATCCCAGAAAGAAATAATTGCTCTTGTAAATACTTTTTGTTGTACTGCTACATTTGGCCTGTTACAGACAGAATGAGGAAAAATGCACCACAAATGTTCCCAGGAATGTAAAGTTCATTGCCAATGCATATTTCAGGGCGTTTTTTTTCCCTTCAGTGTTGACTGTTTTTGCAGTTTAGATCTGTGATTGTGGTTTTGTTTTTCTTGCCTTCAATTTTCAGGAGGCACTGAAGTTGTGTTGGATTTGTAAAGCTACTGAAGCCATTAATGGCTTTGTGAAAAGAGAATGGCTTTTAGATGAGCATAACCTGACAAAAGATGATGACTTATTGGATGAATGATGTAGAATGTGCTAATTTAAATGTGGTTGAAAGGGTTTGCGTAAGATTTTTGAGTAAAATGGACATGGATGTTCCATGTACATAATGTATTTAAGTATAAACAGAGAGGGTGGGCTTCACTGTAAAATGTTTATTTATTGTAAATGCTGACAGTTTGTTATATATTACAGTTGTATTGGGTCTCCACAACTGTGTAGATATTGTAGCATTTCTTTTACTACCTGCAAGGTTTGTTGTCTTGAGAGTTCCTTTTTCACCAGACGTATACAGTCATTTATCATTCGATATACTTGAACCAAATCTTATTGATTTTAACTATCTCCATACCACAACATTTTGGAAACCTTTGCATGCTAAAGTCCAAATTCCACATTTTGATTATGTTTGCATTTATACTGTCTGAAAGCTTCAACTGGTATTATTGGAATTCATGTTTTGTATGGAGAGGATATGAGGGAGAATTTGTTTTGCAAGTTTGTAGAATCAAGCAGGGCTGTCTTGTGTCTGTGATGCATTCCAATAAAAGAAAACAACTACTGTTATGGGTATTTGCTTTAAATTGGATTAGTGAATGGTTAGAGTACAGGCTGAACCAGCAACATAATGCCATAAGTGTTCTTTTAAAATAAGCTTTATTCATCAGTAACACACAGATTCATACAAACATATCTTTTGACTTCCTGTTTGGGGGACGAACTGCTCTTCGACCTGAGTCACAGCAGCACCACTGAACAGCCAGTCTTCTACCTTTTCTAATTATCCTCAGCGAAGTGTGCTGCTGTTTAACTTTAGTTTCTTTTTAGCCCAATCTCTCTCAATCTTCCTTGAGGGGCTGAGCCTTTTTCGCAGACTGCCTTTGTAAATAACAGTGAGTACTTTCGCCTGCTTAAATGAAGGTTACATTGACTTGTTGCACCATCTTTTGGCACAAAGTGGTATTGCACCAGCTATAGTTCAGCTTCTGTTACTTATGGAAGCTCATCTCTGCCAGCGGGGGGGAAAATAAACAAAAGGAAAAAACTTTTTGAGTTAATAAGTAGAAATTTCACATAAATAATTTGAAATTCTGAGAAAATAATTAAAATTTTTGTTTTAGTAAGTTGAAATTTCGAGTTGCCTCTGCCACTTGGGAAGATCTTTGAAGGATTTGAAGTCATTTCCTTGTCACCCAGAAGCAGATGACATCGTTTACAGAGTTTTCTGATTGGCAGAGCAAACTTGGAATTTTGAGTTATTTTCTCAAAATTTCAACTTATATACTCAAAATCTCGAGATACCTAGCTCAACATTTACAGGTTACGCATGACATTTTTTTTATTCCAGTGGCAGAAACAAGCTTCTGTAGACTCCCTTTAACACAATACACAAATGTTTTGGACATACAGTGCAATCAAGTGTTTTTCTGTTGACAGTTTAAGTAGACTGTTTCTAAAACACTGGAATTTACAAAAAGCAAATTTAAATAATTTTTATTTAAAACCACTGCAGTTGTCTTTAAAACTGTTTTATTAAATACAGCATCAAATATTAGTTTGTATTCTTTTTAAGCACATTAGCAGCTTCCAGCTTCACCTCTGTCCTACCTACCTGCTGACCAATTTATGCTAAGACACCGAACAATAGCAAGAATGTTTCTGGGCACTGATGTGCTTCTTTTCTTTCCTGTGTGCTCTAATATAATATAATACTATAAGAACTTGAAAACACAATGCAGGGTCTTTTGATTCCCCCCAGTTCGTTCAGCATAGCCCCCCTGCTTTTAATAAAACACAAACATGTAACATTGTTTCTTACATTACAGAATCAGTTCGTAACAACTTGCATATTACTTTTTTTTTTGGCCTTGAAATCAACAGCCAGAGCTTTTTTTTGTACATCACACTTTTTTAATTTTTGTATTTGTGTTTTTGAAAGATATATATATATATAAAAAACTTTTGACACTGACTCATTACTCAGTCCAAATCCCCTTGTAAAACATTGATATGTGGTACTTAATAAATAATAGTCCCTGGAAATCATTTTCAATCAGTTTATCCAAATGTGTTTTTTTAAATAGCCAATTAAAAAATTAAGTTACTTTAAAATGTTGGAGTAGTTCTTTGCTTAAATGTAAAAATAGTTTTAATTTGATGTGCTCCTGAACTAAAACAATGAATACTTGAAAACATCACCTTTAATTGTAATTTTTGAGCATTTTAGTGGCAGCTACCACAGTCCGCTGAGAGACAATAAAAATTTAATTCCAAATAAAAAGTAATGATTTTGTAGGACGGACCACATGGGCTGGCTCAGCACCATGGACATATCAGTGTCACAGAAACATTCAAATTACACTCCAGAAGAAGAACCTGAAGTGGGCCTTTGGGCCACAATTGAAACTATATAAACAATATTTTAAAAAAATGGAGAACAACAACAGGCCATTGGACTTGCATCGTCAAAGGATTAGCGACGAGTAGCTATGAAATAGCTCTTTCAGTACCTCAGTGAATACCATCAAAAACACAGGAACTTAACCCTCACTGTTTCATGCCCATGTGTTGACCAGTGTTAAAGAATCCAGGAGACTCACAGGCAGCTAATGACAACCACAGCTTAACGCCATCATGTCGTCATACTGCTTTAAAACCACATTCTCCTCATCGTCAAAATACAACAGACTCATAGACTGGAGCGTGTCCGGCACGCAGCAGGGCGCTTCCACCTCATCGCTAGTAACCTTGAGTGCGTGCATGATAGAACGCACTGTGGCGTGGTTGGTCGCCCTGATGCCTACCCCCAGCGGGAACGGACAGGAGCCCGTACAGTGATAGGCATTGTATCCACGGGGAGAGATGATCCAGCCCGACCAGCCGATCTCCTCGAAGTCAACAAACAGAGAAATGCGCTGGCAGTGCTGGGAGCTGTCGAGGGGCATGACACTGGAAGATGCACGAGGCCTTCTGCTGCGGTGCTCGGGGGCAGCCGGTTCAGGTTGGGCTTGTCCTGTGATGAGGGTAGGATAGAAAATTATGACCATTTTTACATTTCGATCACCTGCCTAATATTGAGTCAGTTAGTCTGCTACCAAAACAGCCACTAGACCCCTGAAGGTGTGCTGTGGTATCAGCACCAACATGTTAGCAACAGATCCTTTTAAGTCCTGTGAGCATGGAGGTGTGGCCTCCATGGTTTAGACTAGTTTGTCCAGCACACCCCAGACACACGATTGGATTCATATCTGGGGAATTTTGAGGTCAAACTTGTTGTTGTGCTCCTCAAACCATTCCTGATCCGTTATTGCTTTGACGCAGCTGAAAGAAACCAGAGCAATCAGGGAATATTGTTTCCATGAAAGGGTGTACATGGTCTCCAGCAATTCTTAAGTAGGTGGGACATGTCAAGGTAACATCCACATAGATGGCAGAAACAAAGGCTTCCTAGCAGAACAAAACATCACATTGCCTATGCTGGGTTGCCTTCTTCCCATAGAGCATAGGGTTCCCTGGGTAAGAGTCACACGCACCCTGCCATCCAAGTGATGTAAAAAAAAAACGTAATTCATCAGACCGGGCCACCTTCTTCCATTCACCATAGTCCAGTTCTGATGCTTGCATGCCCATTGTTGGTGCTTTTGACGGTGGACAGGGGTCAGCATGGCATGTGTATTCTGACAAAACCAGCATTAAATTTTTCAGCAATTTGAGCTACAGTGGCTCATGTGTTGGATCAACCACACCGTCTAACCTTCACTCCCCATGTGCATCAGTGAGCCTTCATCTCTCACGACCCTGTCGCTGGTTCCTTCTTTGGACCACTTTTAATAGATACTGACCACTGCAGAAAACAAAACTGCTGAGGATTAGACCCGGTCGTCTAACGATCACCATTTACTCGTCCTCAAACTCACTCAAATCTCACTTTGGCATTTAAATGACATAATGCTAGAACTTTACTCATTGATAAAAACTAAGCCGTATTATGTATAACGTACTGTAACTGCATTAAAATGGATCCACATGAACAGCACACAGTCAAGAGACGGGTTAAGTGAACAAACTGTATTGATCGGTCAACTGGTGCTAAGCAGACTAGCATGAGATGTGTAGATGCCTCACTTTTTTTCTTTCATGGTGATCATCTGCCCTGAGACTTGATTAGCCCAAGTCTAAAAGACAAAAACAAACGAAAAACCCCCACCAAGCATGAAACCAAAGCCCAGATGAGTTGCAGGAGTCCAAATATTCCACTTGCAATTTGCTTAGAGTTTCTTATTAAGTTAAAAATGGCAAAATCATCTTGCCTGCCTAAATCAATCACTGTTATAACAGAGGAAAGGTCACACTGTGCAACATGCCCACATCTCTCTCACCACCTTACCAAAGTATGACTGGTTTGATGCTCCTGTCTGTTTGTCGTGTGAGAATATGACCAGGTAGGCGCTTGTGTCTGTCAGCTCTACATTCTGTTTAGATGAATGCAACACCGACTCCAGCCAGTTACCGGAAGAAAGTGTAGTCACCACCAGGATGCCGTTGTCCTCCTGACTGTTCTGGATCCACTTGGATACCTGACATTTAAAACAAGCATGACATCATCCCTCCAATCTAACACAAACCATGATCGTCATCATTATGAGACGTTTTTATTTGGAATTCATCATCTGACTTTTGAAATAATGACCAATGATTTAACTTAAAAGGAATTATTTTCTCACAACAAGCCTCAAACATTCATTTTAAACAAAGAAAATGAAGTTATGGATTTTTTTTTTTTTTTACTATTTGAGTGACATTGAAGACTTCCCATCCTTGTGTGTATAGTGGAACCAATCTGGAGGTGATGAGGTTTCCTCGCCACGGCTTCACAAGGTTCTCCAGCACCTCATACAGAGCCACCTGGAGACAAAAAAAGAGAGGAAAAAACCCCACCACCAACAAACAAACAGAAACTATCACTATTTGTTTTCAAAAACGTCAGAATCCCTGTTAAAGGCCCACGATTATCAAATGCTGCAGACAAAGAAACCGGGCGAGTACACTTAGTAGTTAGTGCGCCAAAATATTGCCACAATGTTTCCTGTACAATATAAGAAAAAAGTGAAAATGATTTGTCTTTAAAAGCAAGCAAACAAGAAGCATTTACTTTGTAGAAATGAGGCGTGTGAAAGCTTCCGGGATAAAACTTCCTTTTCTTTCGGAACCAGCGGAACTGCGCTTTGATCATTCTCTCATCTCTGCCGAAAGATGACAAGTTGAAGAAGTGAAAACTCTCTCCAGGTTGTCCTGCAGACGACAAAACAATATAAAAATATTTAGAGAAATGATGAAACCATACACTGGAAAAGCGCAGGCTTTTAAACAGACACATAGCCGTGCGCGATTGCGTCTTTACGCACTTATACGCATACTACTTCTTATTTTTGTGCGCCCTAGATGCAAACTCATTGGAAGATATTCTCGCGGAACAGCCGCTACTGTTGCTTCTCACCTTTATCGCTGAAACTCCGCACCGTGTTTCCTTCCAGAATGTCCGTCTGGCTTTTCGGGGTCCCATCCGTGACAGAAACCACGTTAAAAAGATCCAGCATGAACTGAGGAGCCTTCTTCTGAGGAGCCACCGCTGGTCTGGGGATATCCTTAAGATAGAAGAGACGATCCAGCTTCTGCCTGGCCATTTTCGTCGCGCCCAAACCGTCCTGCGGGATCGCCAGCGGGGTGACGCATCTTAGCAGCAGGAGAGCGAGGAGGCAGAGGCGCGGAGCTCGTGCCGTCATCTCCAGACTGGACTGAGCTCTACACCTGTGTGAGGGTAGGTAATAAATGAGGGGGTGCCCTTGTATTTAGCAAACAGTAAGAGGTGATTGGACCATGACTGATGACAAAACACAAAAAAACAAATACACAAAAGTATGGGTGGAATCAAGCAGAGATCCAGCTGTAAAGAAAAATAAACACACCACTAATTTGTCCGGCTTACTGTAGTTTACAAGACGCTCCTGTTCATTTGAAAAGTTAATTCAGACATGCTGTAATGCACGTTTTACGACAGATTGACCGCATGTGTTAAAAGACGTTCAAATGTATTGAAGAGAATAACTTTCACGTATTTAGTATTACACCACTCGCCCTTCGGTGCCACCGTTTTATTCGCTGGACCAAATAAAATTATCCGATCATGATGTCTTGTCACCTTTGTCCCACGTCATGCGTTATCAGTATGAGGCCAGTCGCTGGAGAGCAAACGAACAACCGAGCCGTGACGCAAATGAAGCGCGTTTTCAAAAGCTGCCTGTTAACGCGGACGTTTTCACAAAAAACTCTGCCAGTGTTTGGACAGTGACTCAGAGTTAACAGCGTGACGTGTTTATTCCTCAATTAGGGCGAATCCCCGCTGACCTCTGATCAATCAAGTACAACAAAAGGGATCAAACTCTCGGGTTCGTCACGCTGATCGATGGCTCAATCTCCTCTCCCGTTGTTAATCAAATCTACGACCATTACACGGGAATGATGATCCCCCTCATTACTCACATTTAAGACCATGAAAGAAAACGTATCACTGAGTAGCCACCCAGTCAGATAAGCCTGAAAACAGACAAAAGCAAAAAAAGCAAAAAGCCAGGCAACAAAGAGGATCAAATGATTGGATTTACTAAAACAAGACTTGGATTTAACTCAACTGCTTTGACTTCTTTTTAAACTGCTTTCTATAAAAAGGCAAAATTCATGTTTGGATATACAACCTTGTTTCCAAAGGGCTAGACAGGTGTGTAAAAGCCTGAATGCAATAAACATAACTGAAAAGCTGTAGATTGCATAACTAGTTAGTTTCATTACTAGCTTGGAGATGGCAGCACTGACAAAAAAAATTGAGGTGAAAGAGGAAATATATATACATCAGAGGGTTAGAGCGGCAAGGTTGAGATGGTTTGGACATGTGTAGAGGAGGGTTAGTCACATATTGGACAAGGGATGCTGAATATTGAGCTGCCAGGCAGGAGGAAAAGAGGAAGATCTGAGAGAATATTTGTGGATGTAGTGAAGGAGGATATGGAGAGGGCTGGTGTGACAGAAAAGAATGCTAGGGTGAGATGGAGGCAGATGATCTTCTGTGGCGAGCCCTGAAGGGAGCTGGATAGTATTAAAAGAGCCTCCCAGAGAAGCTCAATCTTTCAGAATGTAAGGTAGGGTGGTGTAATAGGAGCAATGGCTGTAATCTTAAAATTTCAAAGAAAGGTCAAGGTCAAGTTTATTTATATAGCACATTTCAAACAGCCGATGCTGCACAAAGTGCTTAAAAATATAAAAATGGCATTAAGAAGCAACAATGTAATCCAGTAATAACAATATAAAACAATAATAGGACAATGAAAGAATTAAAACAATAACTAAAACTATTTCCAATAAGACCAAAATGCTTGCGCCATAGTGTGTCAAAAGCCAGGGCATAAAAATGTGTCTTTAGTAATGATTTAAATTGCTCAAGTGTTTGTGCAGATCTAATATTTAGGGGGAGACTATTCCAAAGTCTGGGACCTGCCACAGAGAAGGATCTATCACCACGAGATTTGAGATAAGTCCGTGGGATGGACTGCATTAATTTTGGGCTACACGTCATGGTTTTTCCTGGAGCATAAGCAGAGAGGAGCTCAGACAGGTAAGGAGGAGCTCGGGCGTTAAGTGACTTAAAAACAAAAAATAAAAGTTTAAATTGGATCCCATAAGAGACAGGAAGCCAGTGTAAAGAAGCCAAAACTGGGGTTATATGCTCTCTCCGTTTGGTACCAGTTAGCAGGCGAGCAGCTGCATTTTGAACCATCTGAAGACGATGGATGGAGGCCTGATCTAGACCATAATACAATGAATTGCAGTAGTCTAATCTGCCAGTAAGGAAAAGGTTAATAACACGTTCAAAGACGTTAGCCGGGAGGTATGTCTTTACCTTGGCTAGCTGTCTTAACTGAAAGAAGCAGGACTGAACTTCTGCACTTACCTGCTTATTCAATTTAAAAGAACCATCAAAGTAGACACCGAGGTTTTTTATGCCAACCACTGTTTGTCATCGTCAAGGCAGCGTAATAAGAGCTGGGGATGGTCTGACCCTGCTTTTAAAGGTAGATAAACTTGCAAATCATCAGCAAAACATTGAAATGAAATGCTGTACCGCGAGAAGATGGAGCCCAATGGCAACAGATAGAGTGCGAACAGGGCAGGACCCAAAATAGAGCCTTGAGGTACACTGTATTTAAGAGGGGCTATTTTGGAGTTGTGGGGGCCCGTATTGACATGAAAAGACCTTTCTGACAAGTAGGACCAAAACCACTGTAGGGCAGATCCTTTTAGGCCAGCATGAAATTCTAGCCGTGATAACAGGATGTC
>NW_005187406.1:5985821-5992506 GCF_000239375.1 Pundamilia nyererei | reverse complement strand
TTTTTTTTTTTTTTTTAAGAAGAGGCTGAACTATACCTTGTTTAAAGCATGATGGGACGCAGCCTGTAGCAAGGGACGTATTAATTAATCTCAGGATAAAAGGCCCAACAGTATTAAAAGTGCTTTTAAGCAAGCTTGGAGGGAGACAATCGGAGGGGCAGTGTGATGATCTTAGGTTACTAACTACCGCAATCAAGTCATTAAGGGAGACGGGATCAAACTGCTCTAAGAGCACATAGGAGAAAGACTCGGATCTGAAGCAGCGGACGACGAGACAAGAGCCCTAATCGATAGAATCTTGTCATTAAAAAAAAGCTAAAAAAATCATTGCAAATACTTGGTGGAGGAATGGCTCCGGCATTATCACGTGAACCAAGAAAGCGATTAAGGACATTAAAAAGTACCTGAGGCCTATGACTGTTTACTGACACTAAGTTTGAGACAAACTGTGTCTTTGCAGTTTTTACAGCTTCTTGGTGAGCAGAAAGACGAGTCCTTAAAATCTGTAGGGAAACGTGCAATCTGTCCTTTTTCCATCTCAGTTCGGCGGCGCGTCTGCAGTCGCGTCTGAGGGAGCGCGTATGTTCGTTCAACCATGGCTCTGATAAATGCTTAGCGCGCAGTCCTGAGCGGAGCAATAGAGTCCAAGATATCAGTGCAGGAGGAATGAAGAATGTCCGAAAGGTCCTCAACACTTTTACAGTTGGAGTTCATTATTCCAGAATCCATAAAGGCAGCAGAAAAAGCGGCGCTGTTAGAGCATTAAGCGCTCGCTTTTTGCGCGCTGGGGCATACGGCTTATCTACCGAGCAGCGCGTTAAAGTAAGTTTTTCTCCACAGTCACAGATGCAATTTAAAACAATACAGACATACAAATAAGACTCAGCAAAACTATCACCTTCTCTGGGATCAAACTCAACCGGCGGGTGGTCTGACCAATCAAAAATCACCCTCAAAAAATGAGGCTCATATTTGCTGTGTGTCTCCAACACAGGAGAAGATGGAGTGATCAGCGTGATAAAACAAACAAACAAACAAACAAACAAAAAATCTATATTCTGAGAATTTAAAACAAACAAACAAATAAACAAGATGATGAGGAGAAAAAAGACAAAATGCATAAAAAAAAAGTCAGAATTCTGAGAGTAGAGAAAGAACTTTGACTTTTTCCCCTTCAAGTCTTTGGAAAATAAAAAAGTCAGGGTGATTCTTTTCTTTCCCCTAGTGGGCAAAATCCTCTCTTATAATAGTACAATGTTGGCTTAACATCACTTAAAAAACAACAACTAAAAAAAAAACAACAACACACAACTACATGATCTAAACATGGAAAATGAACTGGTACTGGTTTTCTATTCTAATTGCACACTGAAGGCACTTTCTACTACAAGCCTCATTATGCCTTTACTTTATGTCTTTCTTCTTACTTACTCGGAATAATCACTGGTTTGGCTTTTCGATCAGTTGTCTTGTCTGTATGTCGTTGATATACAGACTTTGAGGGACCATCGGTCGACTCATTCAAGCTTCTGATTGGTAAACTAACTGCTGTAACTCCTGCTTCTGTTTTCTTTGTAATATTTTCAGTTAAACATATCATGTAAATTATTTGCAAACGATTGAATTCTGTTTTAATCTGCATTTTACACAGAATCCCAAAATAATTTGGAAACAACAGTTAATTGAACTATTCAAATTAATAAACCTAAGGAGGAGGAAGAAGAAAAAAGATAAATTGCTTTAAAATTTACACTAAAATAGGAACTATGGAAACCACTTTCCTGTCTTGTCAGGGTATGGAGCAGTATACTGAGTGCTTAATGCCCAAGAAAAAGTCCCCTCTCTAAAAATTCTGTTGTTCTAGACATGTGAGCTGTATATGTAAAAGCTTGTGAGACTAGGATACCCTTGGACGTTTACACCGACTTAAAGCAAGGCCGATGTTCTCATAAGCAGTTCAGGAAAGATGGTAAATGGACTGATTCTTATATAGCGCTTTTCTACTCTCCCGGAGTACTCAAAGCGCTCTATACAATATGCCTCATTCACCCAGTCACACCCACTCATACAAGCACTTCTAAACTCAAGTGCAACCTAAACTACATTCACACACATTCATACTCCGATGGATGCATCAGGGGCAACAAGGTTAGTATCTTGCCCAAGGATATTTGGCATGCAGACTGGGGAAGCCAAGGATCGAACCACCAACCTTCCGATCAGTAGCTGATCTGCTCGACCACCTGAGCCACAGCCACCCTTTCTTTCACATAAAGAAATGTTTTCTGAAATAATCAACTTAGCACAAAACCATCTTTTCAGTGAAGTACATGCAAACCTGTAAATGCAAACTTTGTTGATCATGAAAAATGTTCAGCACTGATATAAATGATCTGTTTTGCGTTTCCACCCAGAGTTTGTTCCTGATAGATGCTAAAGACCTTATTTTGACATCTGGACTTCACGTTCCTGTCTTAGATTTGCAGACTAGAGGTAATTCTAATATCTGACATTTGAATTTGAAACTCCAGCTAGTTTAGTGTAAAGTCAGGCGAAAACAAGTAACCAGGCTCAGTCTGAAACAGGCCTCCAGGAAAGCCGCTGGGCTTTGTGACCAAACATCATGTAACCTTCACACCATTTGCTCTGGTACAAAGAAAAGCCTCTGTAGTTCAACAGAAGTTGTGTTTCTATCTGTTTCTTGGCCTGCAGCAGTGTCTTCTTTTGAAGTTTCTGCTGCCTGGCACCTTCATGACGAGGACAAGCCTAAATAGTCCTGTTCAAGGAATTTCTTGGAATGTATAACAGCCTTAAAAATCTTTGTTATGGTAGCACTAAAGCAGTGAGACATATACTGTTTTGTGAGCCTTTGCTATGTTTACAGGTGAATTTAGTTACCTTTGGACAAAATCAGCTGCGCCCCCTTCTCCAGTCTTGCAGTGCTAAACTAAGCTAACCAGCTGTTGGCTGATTGGTAACTGTCAAAAATGATTGGAAGGTTTCCAAGCCTTCTCCTTCTTCTTTTGGGTCTGCTTGCACTTAGCAAAGAAGTTTAAAGATTCATTATCGCCACCTACTGGACGGGAGTGTGGATCGGACACTTGGCAGAGGGAGAAAACAAAATCAAAACCTCTCCTGTTCTTCTTACCAACTTTGGCAAAGTAGTGACACATCAGAATAACATATACTTATGTGCAGTTGTTTGAACTAATTATTTTGGAGTCTTCTGAATTTTTTGTTTTGTTTGTTTGTTGTTTCCTCCACATCCTGGATCTCAATTGTTTTTTAAAATTATGGGACTGCTTAAAAGCTATGGAACGCGTTCCATAAAAAGCAGGGTCCATACCGCAAACCCCAACAGTTTAAATTAATTCTGCCAATTCTGTCCAGAGAAACTGTCAAACATCCATACACTTAGCATTCTGTGGCTTAGAGAAAATCAAAAATAAATGTGAACTTCTTCACCCAATTCTTGTTTTTAAAGTCATTAAAGAAACATGTTATACAATCGTTCAAACCTGGAAAAAGAACAATTCAAAGAAAAAATTAAAAGCCACAATAACACACAGTCTGACTCCAAATCCTTGACATTGCAAGACAACTGTTTTTGTATTTTCCTTGTCCACATGCAAACACAGATATGGAGTTTGTTAAAATGTATACACTATAAGGAATTTTTCCAAAAACTTTGTTTTCAGCGACCTAAACTGTCGTATACGTGTGCACGAAGAGCAGAAACAGTTAAAGCTTAAAAAGCACCCGTGTACGTGGACAGGGCCTTGTAGTCCACTTTATATTAACCACCTATGTTAGCAATGTACTGGTGAGAAGAGATCTAAAAGATAAGCAGTCTTTTTTTGGCAGTTTTTTGACATCTATGTGATGTAACTGTATCACATCTGACGTATCTCTTTGAATATTTTTATATAATCTTCATATAATATTATCACATAGTATCTTATCATAAGTGTTTTCTGCTATAAAATACCTCATAATCACATGCAGTTTAAAAGAACTAGCAAAGCATTGTGTGGAAGTATTCCAGTTTGCATGTATAAATCCTAACAGCTGTTACCTCAAGGCAATTTAAACTTTAAGTTAAGCAACATACAATATTACAACACTACAGAATTCTTTGTGTACCCAAAATTATCTAATTCTATAAGTGACCGTTCAGTTTCTACAGGCCAGTTGTCAAGGCCCTTGCATGTTTTTTTGAAGAATCAAAAACAACAATTGGTTGATGCTCATTGCTTTATTTAACATGACTTAAACCTAACTGTTGGGTGGCCCAGATGCCTGGCACCTTGTTCTCGGCTCATGCCAGGATAGCCAGCCTATGAAGGAGTACGTGTCGCTTGCTTCTGGTTCTCTGGGGCTCTTATCCTTCATCTTGGTGTCTCTCTTTCTTGGGTGGGCACATATTTGTTATCAGAAATGTGTGACCTCAGCTTGTAGACAATCTAGAGGTTGTCTTGGATAAATTAATGATTGGCACAACAGTGCGTTCATATCATAATTTGCAAAAGATGTCAGGCAGGACAGGCTGAAATCAGGGAGGGCCAGCCATCTGCCGTGACCGTTAGAGCGGGTGAGGGGAAAGTGAAAAAACAAAACAAAACACAACAGCACAACAAAACAAACCCCATAGTGATATTTGTTGGAGTAATCTGGTAATTCATTTTTAATTAAAATACTAATAGTAAAACAGTAAGACAGTGTAATCAGTGCAGTATTCAGGTATACAGCCAGATGATGGACACTGCAGTCGATGTTGTGTGGTCTTTTTGTTTACCAGCAGGAAACCTGATGACAAACCACAAGGTTTTGGTCCTATGTGCTCTTCTTTTCAGTGCAGGTGTCTCTAGGGAACTCTTAGAGAGGCTGGGGAAGAAGGGAAGCTGGAGAACTGGCTGGGTGTGATGCACTGGTTTGCATTCAAGCTCAGCATCCTTTAAATTAGACTCACCAACAAATGCTGATCACTGTGGCTTCCTGTTCTCACCTTCATTAACTGTTCGAGTTCATCAAGATCCTTAAGCTTTAAGCATTTGGTTTTATGTGGTTGGAATCCTCATCTCATATTCAAATTGCTCTTATGATTTAAATCTCGAGTGCTCTTCATTTAGTTTTCTTGTAAAGAAACAGTATTCAGTATTAGTACCACAGTCAGTCAAGATGAACTTGAAGAGACAATAATCCATATTTCCAGGGTAGAGCTGATAGAGCCAGCTCCACAGCTACCAGGGCCCAGAGACCACGTATCAATGGGTTCATTAAATGAAATGTGGAGCATAACCTCTGGTGCCATGCTGACACCAGGAATCACTGAAGAGATGGGACATGCCAGACTAATGTCAGTAACTTTGAATTTATGGAGGCAGTAACGGCAGTCCATGTCTTTGAGATCAACATGCAGTATTCCTGTGGAACTCAGATGTGACAGAGCATTTACTAGCTGCTATAAAATCAGCCTCATCTCTGTTATGGGGAGACCTTGGTTGCAGTCTTGTATGTAGTCACAAAGGCTTTGATCAAGTAGTTCAAAATTTAAGCATGGTCCCTGTCAAGGAAACAGCCATACCAGTTCACAATGCTGAAGGTGTCTGGATCCAAGCTGTTTCAAAATTTCAGGGTGGATCTTGCCGACTTTGTTGGTTCCTGTGTGGTGACATTTTGGTACAAAGCTGTAGCCACCCTGTGTGACGAAAGCCTCTAGTGAAGGATGAGGAGGTGCTGTGTATCACTGCAGGTGTCTCTGGAGAAGCTCTTCGAGAGACAGGTGTGAAAGAAGTGGTGACAGAGAACATCCGAGGCTGTCAAGCACTGACTAAGTGCAGTGTTTAATCAGACTCTCCAACAGATGCTGATCGGTGTCCTGTTCTCACGTTGGATATTTTGAGCCCGTTCAGGAGCCAGTATCAAATATGGAACCATCACAGCCTTTAGTCAAAAGCAAATCCACCTTTCCCACCAAACCACACATTTATACAATTTCTTCACACAAAAAAACATTTTTAACTTTAATAAACATGCCGACCAGTGGATATATCAACTTCTATGTTATAACTTTTGTCACAAACCTGTACAATCAAGAGACAGACGGCAGTCGACTTCAGTTCATTGCAGAGTGAAGCTACTGTCTGTTTAGGGAGGGTCTGTGCCACACTGCCCCCTGCTGGCAGCAAAAATGATGACAAAGCCATCAATTTACAGGAGTTATAATAATCTCCCGCTGTGTTATCCATACGTTTCAACATACCAACATTCCCTGGGGCAGTCCTACAGTTTGTGATGTGATTTCCCTACATTGCTACAGCGACAAACTTCCTCAGCTATGAAATCTTCTGTTGTCCTGTATCTCTAAAAGCCAAACCCTCCTTCTGTAAACAATTTCATCAGTATCATATTAAAGTGAGTGACTAAACAAAGGTACAGCAGCTCTGTGTCCCCTTTAACCAGCACAGTATCAGTACCATGAAAATGAATTAAACTGAACGATCTTTACACTTTTAATTTTTACCCTCGTGCTACTATGTGTTCAAGACTGATCATGTTTACTTTACTCTGATAATTCACACTTTAATCTTGAGTTTACAGCCTCTATTCTGTTTCTTACACACTGAACAAAAATATAAACGCAACACTTTTGTTTTTGCTCCCATTCCCCATGGGATGGACGTAG
>NW_005187406.1:5979795-5984429 GCF_000239375.1 Pundamilia nyererei | reverse complement strand
AGGTGAAAGTATGGGCGCATGGTTTCATACACAATTTTTTAAAGTTTAGATATTATTTTATAAGAACACTTTTTGTTTTAAAGAACCTTATTGAAAAAAATTCTTTGGTTTCAGATTTTACTTTTTCAGACTCATCAAAGTCTTAGGTTGCAGTGGATAAACAAACAAATGTAGTGCTTCACTCTTATATTTGCTTTTCCTGAATTGCCCTGAATTGATGCACAGCATTCTGGCCAGCAATCACTCAGGTTCCTTAGATGGACATTGTGGATTTTGCATTAGCTTTTATGTGCTCTTGTCTTCTCTTTCACCCAGAGCCGCCTGGCTCCACATCTGACAAGTGTGTCCATGTGTTAATGGCTTCACCTTGTGTTAAATACCTCTACTGAGGCAATTAGAGACACATGGAAGGCATTTGCTTCCCAGTGCTGCTGCACCTCTGTTTGACTGACTAATGAAGAGGAATACAGTCACAGCACAAGTGGAAACACATGACAAGGATGTCGAACTCTGCTACAATCTGATGTTTTTTCTTTCTCTTCTTTTTTATTTTGAAAAGTGTATCCATATTGCCCGTGACCACAAACAAGAACAGCTAGCTGTCCTTTTCAGGGTGTTCATTCTCTCCATAACTAATGTTGTCATTTATATGTGATTTGTGATGGTATGAATTACAGGCCTTTTAATAGAACCTTACCTCTCCCAAAAAGTATCTGTCTTTACACTTCATCTTACACAAATGCAGAAAAGACAAAAAAAGGAAGCAATATTTCACACATGATAATGATCATCACCAGAGCTGGCACAGCTTTCATCTGATCCCTGATCAGCCTAACCATGAGTAATCAGTATGGCTGCAAGAGTGGCCTTATGTAGAGTCAGTGTAGTTCATAAATGTGTTGGTTTTCTATATATTACTAAACAGGTGAACAGTTGTTACTATAACTGATATTGTGCTTACAATAACCTCAGTGTGAGTTGATAGCACTACCCTCTGAACCACTGTGATACGGACATACCTTAGAGCCTGTCTCCTTGAATTTGCAACATGAAATATTGAAATTTTTAATTCGTTACATTTCTAAAGAGACAGAAAGGAAAACATTAAAGAAGTAGATATCTGCAGTTTGTGAGTGAATTAGACGTCAGGTTAAAAATTACCTTGGTGAAACAGGCCCCTGACCCAAAGGAGCTTTTAGGATATACTCACAGTTATTGTTTTTTCAGATAAAGTTTATTTGTGCTTCAAGTTTTATTGCAGTAAAGAGACACCAAAAAAAGCAACTACTGATTACAGCAAGATAAGTCATGATACAACATAATACGTCAGTGAATGCATTATTGACTGAGCAGAAATACGCATCACTATCTACACCACTAAGAACCATTATTTACCATTTTGAGCATATATGTAAGCTGGTGGTGAAGTCAGCTAAGAATGCTAAATATCTCATTCGTCTGATTGCCTCAATGCTAATAAGTTCTGCCTTTCAGCAAGTGATTTAAAGGCCAATAGGCTGTCAGACCAGTGTTAATTTCCAGTGCTAATTTAGATTTCCTTTGAGGGATAGGAAAGACTAGGAAAGAGTAAAGAGCTTTTCATGAACTAGACTTCAGACCTGCAGTTTGAAAACCATAAGATTAAAAAGATGGCGTCATCAGCATAATATGGGTGTTTATGTCCTACATACTTCATTATTTTTTTTTCTTTCAGGTTTTTCTTTGGTCGTACAGATGATTGAAATTAACAGTACAACCTTGCATTTTTAACAAAAATTGAAACAAACAGTTTAAAAATAACAGTTAATAATAATTTTAGGTACGAAATTAAGTTGCAACTGTTCTTGTACTTTAAGCAGCTGCTTTATAGATTGACCCGTTATATCATGAGACTGATCTTTGCATATTGTCTTAGTCTTGCACATCATCAACTGCATGTACTGCACATTAAAGTTCCCCAGTGAAAAAAGGTATCAAAGTATAGTGGTATTGAATAGTGGTATTGTAAAGTGCTTTGGGTGCCTTGAAAAGCGCTATATAAATCCAATCCATTATTATTATTATTAAAGTACTTCATACTAATTTTGCTCAAACTCTTTGAGTTCATTCCTCATTTTTAAAAGCTCAGTGAGAGTTTTCTCACACTGCCGGGCTGACTCAGCTATAAGATCTTTACATCCTCTGTCAGTTCGTTCATTTTGTTTTGAAGTCCCTGAAACTTTTTAATGTCTGAAAGAGTTCTTTTTGCTTGTGCTCCAGCTTTTGTGCTTACAATGGAGGAGTTTTCATTCAGTTCATCTGAGAATGTGATGATATCATCCAGGATGGTCCTCTGTGCTCCAATAATGGTCATGAATTCTTCAACCAAAGCTTTCAAACTTTTCATCGTGTCCTGCTGTGTGAGTGCCTTCTTTACATTTGCATTCAAAACAGTTGAGTCTCCAGTTTCGACTGCAGCAGCAGCAGCAGCAGATAATGAAAGTAAGACTAAACCTCCTGCAGCGAGCGCTTTTTCATCTCCTCCACGTGAAACTGAAAATCCTACTCCAAACGCTGTAACTAAAGCAGCTACATATCCCAATCCTTTAAGGGCGTCCCCAATCCTATTTTTACATGTAGTTTCAGTTTCCATCTTTTTATATTCATCAGATAGCTCTTGAAGTTCATGGCCAATGGCTTGTGCTCTTTCTTCAAATTGATTACAGTTTTTAATAAATGCCCTGGCAGCTTCACACAGTTTGCTTAATGGAATAGACACACAAGCAGGTAGTCTATTGGTCATTGTTCCTCTTTAACCTTTCAGCACCTTTGGACCAATTCCAACAAATATGGAAAACTACAAAAAGAAGCACACAAACAAGAAAGGCTGTGTCACAGTCCTTGCTGTTGGTAGTCTGAAAAACAAAACAAAAAATCCATAAGTGCCTAATACTACTACTACTACTACTACTAATAATAATAATAATACCAAAACAGTACTAATAAATACTAATCCAAAAATCAAGATGTTCTAAAATAAAGTAGATTAGTCTTATGTGTCTCTTAAAACTATTCTTGTTTTCATTATAGTTTACAAGTATCCATGTTATTCAAACTAGATTTAAACAATATAAAGATTAAGTGAAAAGCTTTGTTATTTTCAGAAGTATAAATCACCATAATTTTACTGCTGCCAATAACAGATTCAACAAAACCTATATAAAGTTGAAGTTAACACTGAAACAGCGAAGTAAATATTGTCTTACCACCCGTGTATCTGTCTGTGCTCCATATTAAGCTTCTTCTAAAATACTTTCACTTTAGTTTTTCACTAGCGTGTCACATGATATGCTAACACGTCAGCTTCCTTACAGATTGAACCTGTTCTGCATGCCACCTAAAAGCAATGGCATGTAGGGTTTAACTTCATTGCCATACCTGCCCTACCTTCTTTTGTTTTGTAGTTTTATTTTGACTTGGTTGGTTATAGCAGCATTTCTGTCATGGTCTGGGTGAGTGCTGGAGTCATCATCCGAATTGCTGTTTCCACCTCTGGGTGGTAGATTTTCATAGAATGCAAATGACCTTGTGACCGTGTTTTTCTCTTTCGGTTTCCATCTCCGACAATACTCACTTTCATTCGGTTGCTGGTTCGTTTTGGCAGTTCAGTCTCTCACAGCTTCAGTCTGCTTTACTCATCTCCTTGCCCTCTGGCCACAGTCATTGCACTCCACGGATTCCCTGCCCTGGAACCGGGCTGCCTCACCCGGACCTCTCAACCTCCTTTTGCCAGTTCTCCATCTGCAAACTGTAAGATTAAAGAAATGTGCTTTGACACTTCTCCTCTGGATCACATGGCCTCAGCCACTAAATCTATTCTCTTCTCTTTGCAGTGTACAGACTCCCAGTTGCATTTACCGAAACCCAGGTCCCGGAGTTTAATATTATGGTCTCTGTAATAGAGTCATAGTTTATCATTAATTTTTACAGATCTAGTAAATTGTTTGCAGTCTTATTCACTTCGTAACTTTGTGTTTTTGAGCAAATAAATATTGTTCATCACACTTTTCTGTGCCTCCACATGAGTTCTGCTCATCTGTCTTGTGTGACAATTTCTTTATCAAATACCATATCAAACCTTTCAAACCAGGTGGTGAAAAAGAAACTTATATAAATCCAGGTTTAAAAGCAAAGTTTTTTGTTTGATTTATAATTTCAGCTTTTGGGGCCTTCTGTGTAGTATTTTGCAGGTCATAACATGTTTTGATGGAGCTGCTTTTGTCTGGCTGGCATTCAGGCTGCTGAGGTCCCAGACAAACAGACTCAAGGTCAGCTTTTACAACAGGGCAATAGCCCTAATCAATGCTAACAGCTGACCTGATTGGCTACCTCCCTGGACTTTTTCGGCAGGGCAATAACAATTATAATAACATCAATAACAATGTGCAATAAACATACACTCAGCGTTTTTTTCTTTAAATTAAGTTAAGGTACTGTATCGTGTTCTCTTGTGTTGTCTTGTATAAGTGTGTAGTGCAGATGCGGGACAGGTTCCAATTTCATTTACTATTGTATTAGGTATGACTGTACAATGACAATAAAGAGTTATCTATTTTATCTATCTATATTAGCTATGACAGGTCTGGACTGCAAGC
>NW_005187406.1:5977521-5978560 GCF_000239375.1 Pundamilia nyererei | reverse complement strand
CCATCTCAGTCCCCAGACCTGAATATTATTGAAAATCTGTGGTGTGAGTTAAAGAGAGCTGTCCATGCTCAGAAGCCATCAAACCTGAATGAACTAGAGATGTTTTATAAAGAGGAATGGTTCAAAATACCTTCAACCAGAATCCAGACTCCCATTGGAACCTACAGGAAGCGTTTAGAGGCTGTAATTTCTGCAAAAGGTGGATCTACTAAATATTGATTTCATTTCTTTTTTTGTGGTGCCCAAATTTATGCACCTGCCTGATTTTTTTAAAACAATCATTGCACACTTTCTGTAAATCCAATGAACTTCATTTCACTTCTCAAATATCACTTTTTATTGTAACAAACAACGATTTATCGGTCCGATCCTGACCTAAATTACTGAATCGGATATCAGGGAGAAATAAAAAATGTAATCTGATCCATTAAATATCACAAAAGCACCTCACAAAACTTGTGACATGGAATAATCCAGCTCATGAGTTTAGCACGTCAGAGAGGTATGGATCACGTGATAGTGTGGCCGTTGCATGCAAGACCTGTCAGCCATCTGGAGTTACTTCACACTGAAAGCATCTGGAGCCTCGCTACGTGCTACCAAACCGGCATTTCATGTCCAAGCAAGCTGTCCCAGGGAAGTACAGCAAGTGTGTAACTTCATGTCTGAATATTTGTAAAGCATTTCTACATTAAGCTTAACAACCGCTCGGACATCTGTGTGTTGTCATTGCTCAGTCTGACTGTACGATGGATAGACTGTTACGTTGAAAATAAAAACAGTGTTGCAGGCTAAACAGTTCTGTGGTTCGACAATATCGGATTCATATCAGTATCAGCAGATATCCAAATTTATGATATCGCTATTGGTATCAGACATAAAAAAGTGGTATTGTGCCATCTCTACTGGTGAGATGAAAGCACTAAATTTAGAGCTGATGCCAGAGGATGGTACAACTAGCTTAAGTGAAAGATAAAGTAGAATCAACAGCTACTCTGGCTCTCTGAAAAGTTTGGTTGTGTCATAGGGCAACTTCAAG
>NW_005187406.1:5967569-5976345 GCF_000239375.1 Pundamilia nyererei | reverse complement strand
CTAGGTACCCTTGCCCCTGGAGGGGGGAATTGCACCCAGACCCAGGTGGTGTTACCCTTTTCCCTGCGGTGGGGAGAGGCAGACCAATTTTAAATACACTTAGTCATTGAGGGCTAGCAGGAGGGACTATGCGCTTACCTGCTGCTCCTTGGCAGGTAGCTCCATGCCCTCCTGGGTTTTAATTGCACCTTAGAACACATATGCATCAAGAAGTTGCATCTTCATTTGAACCGTTCATAGCATCTCCAAATTGAAGCCAAGTTCTATATAACAGGTTATATCAAAGAAAGACTGTGAAGTGGCCGTGTCAATAAAACCACAGCACAAGCAAACAGTTTGTCACCTTGTCAGCGCTTAGGAACTGTAAGCAGTCTACAGATTTGGAGACGAGAATTGCCGGGTGATTTGGCCGAGAGCTCTCTAAACAGACAAGGTGGAGCAGACTGGAACGGTAGGCCTCGACTGACCTTCACTGGCCCATTTGGTAACATACATTCAGCAGTGAGTCCAGATTCTGCCTGTGTAAGGAGGAGGTGTTGGGCTGTTGTGGGTGTGCCATACACACCCCCTGTTTGTTAATTGAATTACTTGTTAAACTACCAGTATGTCTTGTTTCTTCAGACTTTAATCATCCAATCCAATAAACAACACCGAACAGGAGTCAATAAGGGAAATAAACAGGCTTTACAGCCATATAAGGTTTATTGCCAAGAAGCATTGTTACAACAAAGAAATAATCAACCAAACACAAACTTCCTGTTCAACTCAGCAAAAATAAAAGACCTGAAAGTTCACAGAAGACAACTAAGGTGGATGAGGACAGAATTTTTTCCCATGATTAAGAAAAACAACTGTGTTGACTGATGATGTGACTGCTGACAGGAGCAGCAGGATGGATTCTAAAGTGTACAGGGCCATACTCAGATTATACTCCCAATCAGCCAAAAGCAGCAAAACAGAGCTTTACAGTGCAAATGGTTAATGAGCCAAAACATACTGCAAATGCAACCTAAGCTTTTCTCAAAGCAAAGAAATCAGATATTCTTCTTCATGTTGACTGCAACAGATTTTCACCCAAGTAAAAAGAATCCTTGTGTTAATTTGTCCAGTTTAATTTTGAGTGTCTGAAAATGAGGGTACCATCTATAAAAATGGCTATAATGCAATTATTATTTGGTAAAACCCCTTAAATTAAAGGAGAACATTTGTGCTTCATTCATAGTTTGTTTGATTTAAAATCCACTGAGGTGGTGAGCAGAAGCAAAACTACAAAGATCGTGCCTTTGGCCAACAAATGATTTACCTAACTCGATTTCTTATCCAAGCAAGACAGTAGTGTGGATCTACTCATGGAACATTACAACATGTCCTTAAAATTACTAAAATGTCAACCTCCAAAAATCTGTGATGTTACTGCACAGCCTTTAGCTTTCTGTTCACGAGGTTGCTAATCCAATATCTGAATTCAATCTTTCATCTCATTCACATTACAGATTTAATTTAGAGAAACACAGAAAACATTTAATCTTAGATCAAGCTGCAGAGGCGGTGGTTGACTATTGCATGAGGCTGAGGACCAGTTATATTTTCTTGTTTTTTTCTCCTACACCCCATTTCCCTCTCATTCGCCGTGGCGACCTCACCTTTCTGTCATTAAGCCAGCCAGACGCTACTTCATCTGTTAAATCGTGGCGGTTTAGATATTATTCCTAATCGCTGAAACATACTCGTTTCCCTTTTTACTCCGTGTTCATCTCGAATTTGCAGTAGAAAGTGCTTTATAACATTCACCTGCTCCTAATTATGCTGTTTGTTATCATGGTCGGCCACCTGCATGGTTTTTATGTGTGTGTGTGTGTGTGTGAATAAAAGAGAATGTTTGCTGGTAAAAAGACATTTATATTTGATTGCATAAGTGTGTCTGCCTTTGTGTGTTAAAAGGACAGATCTTTGTTTTTTATTTAGTCTACAATGTTCGTTGCTAATCGCTTACTGTTTTTCTGCACTCCAAGTTTCCCTCATGGTCAAATAGCACAGGTTGGACCAAACAGGCACTTTTTACATTAACTACCATGTTTGTTTCCCATCTCCATAAAAGTGAAAAAAGAAAAACAAATCGATGCAGTTTGTCACAGCATTTATCAGAAAAACAAACACAAAGGAAACAACCATAGTGTTAAAATGGTCAGAGTCTAACCACATTACTGATATTAAAAACAAAAACAAAAAAACAACAAATTTAGAGACTCTCATTGAATCAAACACTAACAGAGTCTAAGACCTTAAAGAGCGCATTTACTTGACAGGAGGTACAAATTAAATTATAAATGGCACTATTTTAAAACGTGCCAAATGTGAGGTGACAGTTAAATTGCATGTGAACCACAACTCCTTCATTTTGGACTCGTGTAAAGGTTTTCCATCAGAAAAGTATATTTTAACTGTGATTGGGCTTAATGAAGACATGAGCTCATAATTGTGTCCTAGTAACAAGGTAAGATACACCAATCAGGCACAATATCACAACCCCTTGCCTAACATTGTGTTGGTTCCCACTTTGCTACCAAAAACACCCCTGATTTGTTGAGACATGGATTTCATTAGACCGTCGAAGGTGTGCTGTGGTATCGGCTCCAACTTGTCAGCAACTCATACTTCAAGTCATGTAAGTTGTAAGGTGTGGCCTCTATGGATCTGACTTGTTTGTCCAGCACATCCCACAGATACTTGATTGGACTGATATCTGGGGAATTTGGAGGTCAAGTCAACACCTCAAACTTGTTGTTCTGCTCCTCAAACCATTCCTGAACCATTATTGCTTCATGGCAGTGAGCAGTATGCTGCTGAAAGAAACCACAGCCAATAGGTGCTGTAGTACCATTTCTGTCAAAGGGTTGTGTGGTCTGCAACAATGCTTAGGTAGGTGGTACATCTCAAGATAATACCCACATGGAAGGCAGGACCCAACGTTGCCCAACAGAAGATTCCCCAAAGCATCAAACTACTTCCGTCAGCTCGCTTTCTTCCCACAGTGCATCCTGGTGCCAGGTGTTCCCAGTTCTGTTCCGATGCCCATGATTGGTCTTCAATGACCCCATCACCTTCATCTCTTTTCCTTCTTTGGACCACTTTTCATAAATACTAACCACTGCAGACCAGGAACACTCCATGAAACTTTTAGAGATATTCTGACCTGATCATCTTACCATCAGAGTTTGACCCTTGTCAAACCCAAATTCTTATGCTTGCCCATTTCTTTATCCAAATTTGCTAATACCAAAACAAATAATACGCAAATAGTGGCTCAAATGACCGCAATGTGATTGTGGTTGATCACCATGAAATTACACTAGAGATTATATGATGCCTTTGCACGGCCCTGCTGCTCTGCAAAGGTTTTAGTCTGGATTGATTCATTGTTTTATTTCCAATAAAAATGCTCTAAGAAACCCGAACGTTAAACTGTGGGCACAGTTAACAACTAAACACAGCAGAGCTCACTAACTAGCTAGTAAACTAAAACAGAACAAAGATGTGCTTTGATGAGTTAATAACAGATTTACATTGGTGTGTCGGCCACAAACAAAATTCCTGAATCTACTTTGACCCCCTCGTCTGAGAAATTCATAAGCAGGCAGCAGTTTGGGACAATATGTTTTTAGTTTCTTCTTTCTGAGACACATCGGAGCAGAAATGTCCCAGAAAAGAATAAGTGTAGCTTTGAATGTAAACTGAGTAATTACACTCTGTAAGGGAGCAGTAGTAGCAGTATAGCAGTTGAAGACACATAATTCAGAGAAATAGAAGAATGAACGTGCTGATTGGACAGTTAGCAGGAGGTAAATGTCTGCACTTCTCTCTCATGCTGTTTTTCACTGAGTGCCAAAATCTTGTGGCTCCAGAAGCTCGACTGATGTAGATTAAGCTAGACTGGCCAAATAGACTGAAGTAGCCCAGTTGTTGTAGCTCGGGCTCCCGTGGCTCCAGGGAACCAAGCACATTGAGTAATACAAAGGGTAGGGTTTTTTTTTTTTAATGCAATATGTGCTGTTTTATGTGTATACTTGGCTGTTATAGACAATGTATATGTATCTGTGTGTGTCTGTGTGTGTGTGTGTGTTTGTCTCAAGTTTCCAGATGAAGCGAGGAGGTTTATGTTATTTAAATTGGCTCATACATCATGCTACCAGCCCATTATTACTGAGGCCTGCTATCTGAGCCACACATCTCCTGCTCCCTTTTTGTGTTCTTTATTTGCATAAACTGGTCACTGGTTTGAAAAATGCTGATCACAAATGGTGCGAGGAAAAACTGGACCTATGCCTATCTGCTTCAATTTGTTCTTTCCATTTTCTTTACCGCAGCGCAGCGATGTCTGAGACTCTAGTCAAGGAAAAACATGGGAGGGGGAAAAAAAAGCTACTCCATTTGTGTCTTTCAGCAGTCTGATGGCTACAGCCCAAACCCACACTCACTGAAACTTATACATACATACATACATACATACATACATACATACATACATACATACATACATACATACATACAGCCCTCACATGACAGAAGATTGCAACCACACTATGGACCCAGCAGATGTTGAACTGCACGAGCGCCGGTAGGTAGCTCTCTCCCAGCTAGAGGAGGAGCTCCGGTGCAGGCAATGGCTCACCCTCGACTACGGACGCATTTTTCATGGGACTCGTTTAGCTCTGGGGGGGTCCCCGGAGACGCCATGCTGCTTCACCTGCTGCTTCGCCTGCACTTGTGCTACCTACACTACAAGTGGGAGGTCTTTGTTTAACGTCGAACATGCATTCCTCGCTGGAGTCGCAACGTTACTCCTCCCGAGGAAAACGTCGCCCACGCCATATGGACACTTCTGAGCAACCTGTGGTGGTGAGTGTAAACAGAAAGGACTACGATCTCACCTCAGACACCTTCGGGATCTCTTTTCTCGATGATGATTTGGATTGGGAGGCCAGTTTTGGTTTAGCTCCTCACGAGCTAGTTAATGACAATATACATTCCTCTGAGATTTTTAGTTCTAAGACTGTTCATCATGGTGGGAACAAGCTAAAACCCACTTTTGCCAAGTCTGTTTTTTCTAAACCTGGCCATGTAAATTCTGAGACTGTGAAAACTGTTAAATCAAAGACTGTTGAGACTGTTAAGACTGTTAGACGTGGTGGTAGGAAGCTAAAAAACATTTTAGACGAGTCTGTGTTTGCTGAGCCTGTCCGGCAGGTACCTGCACCTGTTTCTGACCTCCCTGGAGGCTCAGGTGAGCCCGTCCAGCAGTTTTCTTCAAGTTCTAGAGGCTCAGGGGAACTAGCTCAGCTAACTGCTAATGCACCATCCATCCCACCTTTGCTACCATCTTTACACCAGTCAATACATCTTAAACTTCTCTCCATAGCTCAGACTTTAGCTCACCTATCAGCTCCGTCACCTGGTCAGTTCTCACCTCAGTCGTTTACTCAGTCGCCTGTTCAGCCAGGGGTCTCTGCACCTGCTGGCCCTATGTCTGTCTCTGCTGAAGGGTCTGAGGGGCCCGTCCAGCCACCTGCCTCCGCTGGAGGGTCCGAGGGGCCCGTCCAGCCACCTGCCTCCGCTGGAGGGTCCGTCCAGCCTGCAGCGCTACTGTAACGGTTGGAATGTGATTTAACACAGGTGTTAATCAAGGAGGGAAACCTTCCCAAAAAACGGATGGAGCTGTGGAGCAGCCAAGGAATAGACTGAATTAAAAACTGGCTCAGTAAAATATAATTTATTCAATTTAAACAGTTAAAAACGTAAAGGGAATTAAAACAACTCTGGCCAGGGAAAACACACCATAAAAATCAATAAAACATAAACATTAAAAGTCCAGTGGTGTCCGCCACGGTGTAAAAGTCACTAAAAGTTAAAAATCCAGCCAGTCGGAGCAGAAGGGACAACCCAGCAGCGTCCTCGCCGTCCTATCAGTGTTTCCGCTCCGGAGTCCTGGAAGAGAGGGGCAGCGACAGTCACTATTCTTTAAGTGGCTATGGTTTGTTATAATGGGATAAGTCGCGATACTTACCCCGGATGGGCAGAGTTCTTAACTCTGCCCGCCGCTTTCTGTAGCACGCCAATACCATAAAAACATGCAATAAAACCCATAAAAATAAAACACTGTACAATATTAAAATATTAAAGAAGTAAAACACAGCAAAACATGCACAATAAAAAAAACCCTAGGTAACTTGTCCTTTACACCCCGTGACACTACCATCTGCGGCTCCCACGCTGTCACCTGCAGCACCACTGCCTGGTCCTGCCTCGCCTGGCTTGCCTCACCTGGTCCTGTGGCTGCCAAGCTGCCGTCCAGTCCACATCCAGCACCTCAACATCGCCAGCCACCTTCCAGGCTGCTGACTGGACTTCATTGCCGTCGTGGATGGCCTCCTGAACTGCATCGCCACCACCGCTGCCTCCCGCACGGCCAGCCTCCCGACTTGCTCAGCTGCCGCCGCCGCTGCCTCCCACATGGCTGGCCTCCGGACCTGCCCTGTTGCCTCCAGAACTGACTTGTTTTGGGCTGTTGTGCTGTCAGCCCCCTGAACTTTTTTTGGAAGTGTTTTCCTGGCTGCCTGCACCTTTTTTAAACCTTTTTTGTTTGTTTGGTTGTTTTGAGTTGTTTTCTGGGCTCCAGTGTTTTCTGTTTTTGATCTCTAGGTCCTTGTGTTTAGTTCTTTTCGACATCCATGACATGACATCCGAGCAACCACGAGGTAACAGAGTAGTTCACAATTCCTGAAAACTAATCTGTAATAATAAATTGTATGTATTTTTCTGCATTTATATCAGCAATATAAACCCAAATACATTGCTGAAGCGATCTAGATTATGATACTGTCATACACTGCAATACAACGTAATGAATAACAGTGAAGTGAGCTACTAAACCTTTTATTTGAAAAACCTAGCCCTCCAGACATCTGGATCACCAGTCTAGAGGTCTCAAAATGTAGTGTCATGCTGTACTTGAGCAAAATCATTAATATTGTAGCACTCTCTGTATGAATAGAATACATAAAATCCTGATGGCAGAGGATAAAGAAACCCTAGATTCTAATTGTGGTCAGTTTTCCTGCTTTCACACTGATGGTCTAGGATTGGGATTTGGGATGGGGAACCTGATCCTGAGCCTGTTGCTCTTGTCTGAGAGGAGAGCGGCATATGGAATTCATCCAGCACATACATCCATTTTTCATCATCACCCTCCTCTTCTTTCTCCATTGTAGTGCTGAGTTCCTAATGGGACTCTGGTCGACCGGTGCAACGTGTACGCGCCAAAAGCTCTGCAGTCTCTCATCTCCATCCCTCCCTCACAAAGTTCAAGCATGGCTCTTGTCTCTGAAACTGTCTTCAAACTAAAAATGTAATCCTCCTTTACGAGGTCAGCCGGATCAGAAATGCCCTTCTATTAGTTCCATTTCATTTAAAATAAATATGTGCGTTTGATGCTTTATTTTTGGTATTGTAAAAACACACCAAAGAAACAAATAAAACTTAAGAGTACCGACACAGATCTTCAGCATATACTGTAGAAAATTTCAGTCTGTTTAAATGATAAAATGAAAGGAGAACTTGCGAGACAATATTACTTTCATGGAAGTTTTTCTCATTGGAAACAAAGCTTGAAAAAAAGAAACCCAGAAAGAAGAAAGAAAAGCCACTCGCCAAAGCTCTTTACCTCTTTGGCTTCTCGCTTTAGGCAGATTGTGGTTTTGTTGCAAAGCCTCCATGAACAATCTGAGACAGGCCTCATTTATAAATAAGTGCCTCAATTGCCTGGACCTAGAAGATACTGTGTGCGTGTGTGTGTGTGTCGACACTTTCAGTTGGAAGGATTTATAAAGTGTTTATATTAAGTGCGAGTGGGTGCGATCAAGCCAAATGCAGAAAAGGAGCTCAAGTTTCAACCAAACTGCTTGTTTGAGAAGAAGCTGATAACAGTTTGGTTTGACTGTAATTATGTTTAATTAATGACCAAAAAAATCTGTTGCCCCCTGCCAGCCCCTGTTTTTATAGAAACACACACATAGACACACACGTAGACATGCATGTGCGGGGAGCGAGGCGTGAGGCCTGGCTGGGAGCAGCTACTACCATTTGATTTCTCCTTTAATGGATAATTAGATTGTAGGAATGTTTATCACCATTCACAACTGCTGAGCAGCCCAGATTTTCCTTTGCCTCCGTCAAAACTCCGATGAGTGACGATCGTTGGGACTTATTAAAACATTTAGAAAATGTGGTCAAGCCTACAATAAGATCTATGAGGTGGCTGCGTCTTCACAACTGACTGAAATCCAGCCTAAAGCTAAAAAAAACAAGAACTTATTCGCTTTCAGTCAGAAAGGTTTCCGCTTGTAAGCTGTATATAGAAGATAGACAATAATGACACAACCCCAAAACGGGAATGGTTTTCCAGGTGGAGGCCACTGGCATTTTTCCACCCTCATCTTTTCTGACTGTTTTTTCGCTAGTTTTGTTTTTGAGCATGAGGCAATACCTGGACCCTACAGAGGCTGCACAGGTAGTCCAACTCCTCCAGGAGGGCACATCAGTACTTGTCTATGCCAGGAGATTTTCCAAGTTTTCCTACAGAGTCTCAGGAGCAGAGACAGATCGATCCGCACTGCAGTAAACGCCAGGACTGCCTCCTACAACGCGGGTCTCGCCACTGGCGATATGAGCGCCTACAAAGCGGCCTCATACGGTGTGCGGCGCGCGGTGAGAGATGCCAAAC
>NW_005187406.1:5962882-5965662 GCF_000239375.1 Pundamilia nyererei | reverse complement strand
CCCCCCCCAATTTTTGCACATGTCGAGGAGCGTGTCAGTCTACATTTCACTGTGTGTTATACTTGTATAACTATGCATGTGACAAATAATAAAGGACAAAGAACCTTGAACCTTGAACCTTGAGCATAGAGGAGATTCCAGGAGACAAGCAGGTACTCTGAGAGAGCTGAACTGGATTGTAGAAGGTCCTCAGCAGGACAGATATCTGCTCCTTTGTGTAAGAAAGAACAGAATAAGCACTGCTAGAGCTAAAAAATGATCTCCAGCAGGCCTCTGGTGTGAAAGGCTCTGACCAAACAATCAGAAACAGACTTTATGAGGGTCCTCTAGTGGCCGATGCACTCACTACCTGGCATCAACGAGTCCATTTGGCACGTGCCATAGAATACCACAGTTGGCAGGTCTACAACTGGTGTCCTCTGGTCTTTGACAGATTTTAATCCTGAGTACATGTGACAGACATGAAGAGGTCTGTAGAAGCTGTGGAGAACCTTATGCTGCCTGTAACACCGTTCAGCAGTTTAGTGATGCGTCTGTAATGGATTTGGAAGGCATATCCATGGGTAGATATATAGACCTCTACAGACTAGACTTGTTTGTCTTTTTCCAGTGTTTTATTTGTTCGTGAATAAATTGGTTTGGCTGAGATTAAAGTTATTAGTTTAGTTTAGATAAAATAAAACTTTATTAATCCCCCGGGTGGGTTCCTCCTTGGTTTTCACACAGCTGAATAAACATCAAACAGAAAACTGATTAAAAAGAAGTGTGAGATGGTTGAGAATTTATGCCAGTGTCCTGTTATATTTTAGTGCCACTTTCTCCAAACCACTCATCACAGCAGGTCTCACTGCCGTCTCCTAAACCTTCTCTTTCACTCCTGCTGCTTCCCTCTGTCACTTGGCTCCACCCACTCCGCCCTGCCTGCTCACTTCTTCACCTCTCTTGTGCACCGTCCATCGCTTTGGATGGTTTTTCCACTCATCCACCTCATCCACTACCTCTGCTCCTTGCAACTTGACCGCTTTGTGTGCCTTCCTCTCCTTCACACATGTATTCTGTCTTATTTTACTGTCGATCATTCCTGTTATCCAGTACCAACCGCCTACCTTTACATGATTTTTCAGGCAAGACAAACGTCTGGAAGCATTAACAAAACAAGTCTTGCTTCTAAAACTGTCGACAGATATCCTAGACTTTTCTGTGAGGGGATTACGCTTGGGAATTAACTTTAAAATGACGCACAGCTGCCTACAAGAAAACAAAAACACAGCATCAGCAAACCAAAACTTTATACTGATGCAAAGTTGTTTGACTAAACAGTACAAAAGATGGATGGTAGCCACCACGTGTGGCTTCAGTGTCAGCATTTCGGCTGCTGCCATGTTGACTGTCTGGAGTCAAGGTGGAGACTTGGGCTAATAGCTAACAGTAAGCTCACCATATAGAGGTGCAACACACATATTGGCTAATTAGAGCTAAGTAATGCAACAATAAAAATACAAGAGTTTTACTCAGAAAACTGAAGGAGAAATTTCTTGGATGTTCTATAGCACACAGAAACCATTAATACATGTTAGATAATCTATTAAAAACAGCATCAGTAGCACACTGACAATGCAGAGGTCCAGTTTAATGACTGGAACTAGTGGATGAGGTCTGGGACACAACGATTGGCTCTAGCTGCCTGGGTCAGGACATCTGTCAGTGGACAAGACCATGCCACTAACTCCAATATCCAGGTGGGGGAGTAATAAATAGAAAGAAATAACCCCACTTAGAGTTGTTTCTCCAAGGGCAAAGTAATGAATAAAGGTTTTTGTTTGTTTGCTGTACTAGACTGTAAATATGATTTTTAATACTCTTGGCAATTGTAAGATGGAAGTTGAAGGGGCTTCATTTTTCAGCTGCGGGGGTTGCCCCTTGGGATTATTACTTCAATGTTGCACACAACACCAGATATGGAAATATCTGCTGTCAACAACACCAGATATTTACAGCGCAGACTTTTGTCAGTTTTAGATGTTTTTTTTTTCAGGAAATAACAGAAAACACAGATTAAGCAGGTTTTTTTGTATCATGGTATTTCTGTGTAATCCAAAACCTATGATTCAGCTCCAATCTTTCAAATTTCAGTCATGATTATCTA
Source organism: Pundamilia nyererei (assembly GCF_000239375.1). Taxonomy (NCBI): domain Eukaryota; kingdom Metazoa; phylum Chordata; class Actinopteri; order Cichliformes; family Cichlidae; genus Pundamilia; species Pundamilia nyererei. The sequence continues at coordinate 5,963,516 of NW_005187406.1, read as the reverse complement.
AAAAATCTTAATGAAAAAACCCACAGATGTCGGGAAATGCAGCTTAGTTCCACATTCATAGACACAAACACACAAAAGCAGAAAACAACAAAGGCATACAAAAAGGCAGGCCAAACTGAAGCTGAAAAGTTCCCCAAAAGACAGTAAAGACAGTCTGATTTCATTAACCAAAGCTTCCCCTTGTCAGCTCCTTCTCACTGTGTCCCAAGAGCACTGAACTTTAAGCAGAGCAGAGGCTCGTTTCATGCTTGGACCGAAAAATGGATTCAAGATGAGATAATTTCCTTTTATTTAATTTCCTTTCACGGGAAGATAAGAGCAAATGTATTTAGCATACTTTGATGATGGAAGGGACAAAGTGAGACATATATGGAGAGAGACATGAAGAGTGCTGGTGAGGAAACAGTTGGATAGAAGGTGAGAGTGCTGTCTGAATGATGAATATCAGTTGAACTTCTTCCCAAAGCAGCACTGTCTACAGCTGATGCCAAGAGTGAATCTCAAAGTAGACTAAAGGGAGAGACGGCGGCAGGCAGAGACGGAGGTCTGATTTGTGAGTTATATCATTGTTTTTGTGATTTAATAGACCTCACAGATGACTGATGACACAATCAATTTCCTGTAAAGAAGCTCT
>NW_005187406.1:5956114-5962847 GCF_000239375.1 Pundamilia nyererei | reverse complement strand
TGATTTCGATATATTGGCATCACGATAACCACAACATAAGGTAAAGCATTCAGGGAAAACATGAGTTAAAAAAAAGTGAAGCTGTTTTTGGTTTATCAAGTTTTGGGCAAATTATTGGATCCATCCATTCATCCATTCAAGACATCTACAGTAGACACAGAGTCGAACATTTGGTGAGGAAAGCTGAGGTAAGATTCTGCCAAATATCCCAACTTAGGTACTGTAACTGTAGCTGTTGGTAATTTTCGACATTTAACTTTTTTGATAACTGCAACTTAAGTGCATAATTCAGTGAGTTTAACAAATCGCTCAGTTAAATATCATCTCAAATCTCCAAACTAATGGATGCTGGGTAACATTAGTCTCACACTATTTCCAGTTGTTTCACCTTAGTATTCCTTAAAGTAACACAACATGTTGAATGTTGGTGTAATAAAACTTATTAGCTATATTTTTTTTTAAATCAAATTCCAACCAGTGTGTAACTGCACATCACAGATAAAGACTGCTGTCTGTATGACGTTTCTGTGAATTCATGACTTTTAAAACCCTCAACCAAGGAAAAGTGCTGTCGATCAGTACAATTCTTGCCTCATTGTCAATTCTTGCCTCATTGTCAATGATCAAGATCCTTTTTGTAAGTTGTCTACAAATCGCTGAACCTATTTCCTATTTTCATGACAAAATATGGGGCGGCTGGAGACCTTTTGCATAGCACTGTACATTATAGAGGCAAGTTGTATGTATGCAAGATGTATCTAACAAAAAGGTACGGTGTCCTGCAGGTTTTAGATGTCACCCTGGGTCAACACACCTGAATCAAATGATTAGTTCATTACCAGGCGAACTTCAAGACATGTTGAGGAGGTAATTCGGGCATTTAAATCAGCTGTTTTGGATCAAGGACACATCTAAAACCTGCAGGACACCGGCCCTCAAGGCCTGGAGTTGCCCATCCCTGAACTAGATGAAGGTTAAAAAATGCTTAAGCTAGGTTATTAATTGTTGGTAAAACCTGATAATAACCTTGAGGACACATTGTATACAGAAACCCTTATAAAGGTGATAGCATTGCAAGAAACAGATAATTAATTGCTTTATGGATAAACAGATCAAGGCGCCTTGATCTTGTGGCCAGGGGATAAGATGTCAGGGAGAAATGTGAAAATGTCTCGGGTATGTTGTAGCCAAGACAAAGTGAACACAAAAATATTCAATAAGACACTTATTGATCTATACCTGATCAACACAACAGCGCTCTTAACTTATTTAGCTTTCCTGCCCTTTGTTACAATGATATACTGGTTAGGTATTATATTGTAGTTTGGGGGTCAGACACGCATCTTTAACTGTAGAGTTCACTAAGGTCATCAGTGTGTTTCTGTAGCTGGTCCAACACAAACAGAGGAGACCGGGGCCCTGCAGTGTGGCCATCCCATAGCAGGACAGCGGTCTTGTTATTTTACCCTCTATTTCATGAAGGTTTATGGCTTCAACTTTTTATTTATGGTATTGAGCTCTGCTTTTGTTGGTTCCTCAGAGTACTGGTTCATCCTGTGATGTGCAATTGTTCCAGCTGTTATTTGTTCCTCGAAAAGCCTGGAGACAGTTTGTATCACTAGTTGTGAGCATTCTTGCAGATATTCTACTGTAGCACAGCCCTGGCAAATCAGTGTGTTTTTGAGACTTTGTGTCAAAATAATTTTGCATCCAGAATTAATTCTGGTGTCAGTGCTTAATATGAAACAGGACATGTGAGATACATAATCAGTTATTTGGAATCACTACATTGCATCTTTATATTGGAGCTAGCCTTAACGCTGAAATATTTTTATGTCAAAAATGGATGAAATTACTGTAATAATGAAGGTTTTACATCCCACTAGCTGCTCTCATGAGCCTTATTTCGAGCAGCAGCCGAAATCACAAACAAAGAAAAAAGAGAATACCAAAAATAAAAAATATATCTGTCAAGTATAATCAACAGATTTTTATCTTTCTTCATATAATTTGGGGAAAGAGAAGAACAGTGTGTGCATGTTTTATAACAACTAGCATCTGATTTTTGTCCAAAGGTTCAAACTGCCAGGATTTACCCAAATGATATCCTGTTACTTTTTTTGGCTTTAACTTCCAAGCTTGACTGGAAGCACATATGGCTTCCTCAGTGCTTATTCTTGGTTTTTGTTAAAGAGCAAAAAGTGCCACGAGCAATCTAAACACCCTGTAGATGTTTCTTGAACTCATTTTTTAAAATCACGCATCTAAAGAAAAGTTCAAGAGAATATGTGCTATTTTCATTTTCACTGTAAGCCTAGGCATGACCAACGTGACCATAGTAAAGACATACTGTTACCAGTATTTCACATTGCTAGACTGACACGCTCACTAAAGAAAACATCATCTTCTCTTAAATATCAGCTAACAAATAAAGATATTCAGATGCAGGTTCACCACCAGTACTGCAATTATCATAAATACTAAATTTTGTAAGAAATAACACACGTCTTGTCTAGGTTTTAGTTGACTGTATCTCATTGTAGTTAATTTTATGCCAAAATCAATAATGACCAAATCATAGACTGTTAACTTTAGGCTATATGGAACCTAGGAGAAAATGCCTACAGGCTTTCATTTACAATGCGAAGTTAAATGATTAGGTAATAATTCACACTCCCTTGCTAAAAGCTCTGAAATAACCAAATGCAGCTAATGTTAGCGCTAGCAACTGGCAGAAACTGGGGCCAAAAAGCCGATGTAGCTAACGTAAAAGTGCCAAAAATGGCAACTGACCACATGAGGCTAGCTCCAAAGGAGAGTCAAATCGGATGGCATAAAATGCCGAAGTTTACAGCAGAAATAAAATTGTTTACAGACTAGTACAAAAATGAGATTTCTTCTATATAGCCAGACTGTCTTTTTGTGAAAGCTACATTGTAGGGGCTTTAAGTGCTTTGCGCTACAGTAGTGTGCAAAAGTCTGGAGCGACCCCTAATTTCTATACTGTTAGCTTTCAAAGAGACTGATCAAAAGTCATTCAGGCATTCTGGAGGTCTTTCCAAGTTTTTCTTTGGACATTGGCTGCCTTTTTCCCACTTATTTTCAGTCTAGTTGTTGTACATGAACATTTTTAGAGGGATGCTTTTTCTGTTTATCAAGTCACTTAATACTGACCTATGAATCATTCACAAATATAATACAACTCAAGGGATGGGCAAGCATTGTGGATTGCAAAATAGACAACTTTGCAACAAAAGAAAAGAAAAGACAAAACAGTTACATCTTTAGGCACTTTGTTGCCAGCAGTTTGTCACAAAAAATATCAGTCGTTCCAGTTTCTTTAGCTGAATTTCTAAAAACTGCCAACAGTAATACAATTGCTTTCCAGAAAGATTGTTGCCAAAAACCTATTTTGTAAGACCTGACAAAGGACCCTGGAGATGCATGTATACCTTAAGTCGGTCTGTCTACTGTTCACCAAAGCCTCAGCAGAAGGGTGGCTTGTCAAGAAGCCTTTTATATGGAAGGGAAACAGGGAAAAAAGGCTGACGTCTACCAATTTACACAATTTACTAGTGGCAACAGACCAACGGGTTCATTTCAGCAAGTGGTGTTGCAAACTGGTTAAAACTCATCATGCTTTACCATCAGATTTTGATCCACAGTGAAATACTATCTAAAAAGCTTCTAACTGACATGCCAATGATCCCAAGCACACTGACAATGCAGTAAAGGTATGTCTGGATAGAAAAACCCAAAATGGAAAATTATCAGCCATGGATTGGCCTCCCCAGAGCCCAGTGCCAGTGCCTCAACATTATTGAAGATCATCTTTGGATGATCTTGAAAGAGATTAGAAACAAAAAGGCACTCAAACTTTAAAGAACTTTGAATGTCTTTCAAGAAGCCTGGAGAACTATTCCTGAAGGTTCCAAAACATGTATACTATTGAACTGGACGTAGTGTTTCAGTGGGAGAAACACACTCATCCAAGTGACTTCTTCAGTCTTCTCCCCCTGAAAAAGTCCAGAACAGAATACATCTTTGCTTCTTTGCAAATGACTTAATGAACCACTGCACCTTTCCCCCCATTTTCACAGCAAAATATAAAGAAATTAGGGGTGACTCAAGACTTTTGCACCATCCTCATCCTGTTTCTGTTAGTGTCATTTCATCTGGTTGAAAAAAACTATCAGCAGTTCTCTGCTTGAGTTTCTCAAGTAAGTCCATTTCTGTATTACGCCTGTGTTTTGCTAAAGTTAGCATTCTATTTAATTACAGATACCCTTTGCTAACCCAACAAGGTAGCCCACATTAGCTGATGTACCAGTACATCAAACTTAAAAAAGAAGTTAAAGTTAAAACGAAAAAGCCCCAAAACAGGATGACAAGATGTCACAGGGTTTAAAATGCTCTTCTTCACAGCAGTGGGAGACGTCATGGCTACATCTTTCAGTCTACACACAATAAAGTGTCTGCAACCTAATAAGTATTTCCCAAATAGCAGTGTATCAAATGGCAGCCTGAATTAGTGGCTAACCTTGGCTTGAGCTCACCAAAAACAAATGTTAGTGGCAAGCTTGGGAATATAGAGTATAGCTCATAAGTAATATTTCTTCAGAAATATCAGTTTTGAGTTTGTCATGTTACATTTAAAGGCGATGATATGCTTATGTCATGTTGACGTGTTTCCTTGGCCCCTTACTGGAAAGGCATTCCAGTTAATTCCAGGTTTAAACAAACAGGGTGTTGATATGGGCGAGAAATTCCATAATTTTTTGACATCTGTGTTGGTGTCAGACATGTGTGAAAGAAGCTGCACCTCACACTCAGCAGGAGGCAAACATCAGGAGAGTTGGGTCATTTATTAATGATATCTCAGAATCAAACTTTTACTATAACTCAAGAGAAAGCTCACTAAGTTTATCTTTGATAATGTGCGCTCTTACTGGTAAAACATTCACCCAGCCATTTAATTTGCTAAAGTAAAACTATTGCGTCAAATGTAGCTAATGTGTAATAGACGTGACATCATTAACTTAACCGGTAGCTCCATTATGTGTCTCCACAGTGGCTGCAGGACCTATCCAAGTGATAACAGCACCTCTCACGCAACAAAGCATCCCACTCAGCCCCATGCTGGTGTTTGAGACAAATCTTTTTGATTCTCTTTCCCTGTTTCTAATTTCGAGCATCTCTTTTCTTGTGCGAGTGTGAAATTCCCCGAAGGTTTGGCAGAATTCATGACATTTCTCCCATCAGACATCTGCTCCGGCTTTCCTCTGCAGTTTCATCTGGCAGGAGATTTGAGCATTGTTTCTGCTTTGTTCCCGCTGCTGGGAGAGAAAACTCAGGCAGTGCAGCCACTTTCTGATTGCTCTCATCCAAAGCAATTTACAGTGTGTCTAACTGCACAAAATACCTCTGTACCAGGCATCACAAATAACTTCCTTTAATGCTCTGATATTGCAAATGCTTTGAATTATGTTTTCTTGTTGCCACAAATGTGAGACATTAAAGTCATTAAAAAGATTTTAAAAAGATCAGTAACAGCACAGAAACGATACAGGAGTATTTGTATTAGATACATATTTATTTTTATTAGAGAAAACATTTGAAAGAATCCACGCAAAGAGGAAAAGTTGCAGCTTGGCCTGTGATTAAGAGTGTGCCTGGTGTTCTCAGAGAATGGCAACATAATAATTCATAATTAAAAACCTTATGAAGCTTTACAACTGCAATCTACTAATGTCTAATGGTATTTTTAGTGTGATTTTAATGACAGATGAAGTTGCTGACAGAAGTTATAACCCCTGTGTGAATGACGTTTTTAAAAATTCTCAGCAGAAATAAGCTTACTGCTTAAGTACATCACCTGATTCACATACAATTCACTTACAGGAAATATAATAAAAGAAGAAAGAATCGAAATATTCAGTCAGAGCACTGAAGAAATGATTGTATGAGCTGACAGACATCTGCTCTTTCATACGTGCTTCACTTGCATACTTATAAGTGCATACAAATTTTACCGTATATATCAAAATAAACCATAAATTGTAAATACTGTGACAGTGTATATAATTACAAATGAACCTACCTTAAAAGGCCAATAATATAAAACACACCCAATGAGAAACGACAGCACTAATGTGAAGCAAAGGTTTTGTGCAGTGCAGTTCCAAACAAAGTACTAAAGAAGATGTGATATAATACAGCAAAAACGTTTCCTTAGAACGTGCTTTGAGTTGCCCATTATTGATCCTGAACACAACATCTAAAATGTAAAAGACACATTTTTCTTGGAAAAGACTGCCTAAAAATATAGATATGGTTACAGTAAGAGACCAGCTAGATACCAGCAAGCAACCCATTCACAGCAACCAGAGACTGGTAGTGGAAAAACGTGTGCTCCCCAACCAGTTGGTGAGTGGTTGCTGGACCTGGTTGGCTGTTGCCAGGTTAAATCTGTTTTAGAGAGGGTGATGGACCAAAAACCTCCTTGTGATTTTTTTGGTTGCCACCAGTAGGGCTGTTCGATATAACGATATATATCGGATGACGATATAAATACGTCTATCGTTTCATTTTACGCTATTGTTTGTTTCGTGGTGTCGCAAAATAAACTGTTTACGGCAATATTTTTTCATCGTTTTGATGGTCACTGTAGTGGCTATATTAATTTCTTAAAGTTCTCACACTACAGACGGACAAGCCGGTCTCTAGTCAAATT
>NW_005187406.1:5942778-5955546 GCF_000239375.1 Pundamilia nyererei | reverse complement strand
TGAAGGAACAATGGGCTGGGAGGTCAGGAGGCAAATAGTTTTTTCCCAACACTTCCTGTGAACTGCCAAAAAACGCTTGTTAGCCAGCTGCCAATCAGTTGTGAAATACATTTTCCCCCCTAGCAACCAATAGCTACTAGGAAGTCACTCACTGGTCTCAAGGCCTGCATGAATGAAGCTTTAGCAGTCAATATCACAGCAACTGTCAGCAATCAGTTGGTCTGGTCAGGGAATACGCATTTTTCCGCTGAAACTGGTGGCTGCCAGATGGTCACTGTCAGGTCTCTAGGCCTGTGTAACTGAGGCCTTCAGTTTAATACACAAATCATATCACACAGCCACGGTCAGTACAACTGGTATAAGCAAAGCAAGGCAACAGACTCATAATTCAGTTTGGCATCACTTTATATAAAAAGGTTGAAGGTTGTATTTCGTTAGACTTAAGTACAATTGCAGGGGGTGATACCTTGGTTGCAAACGGAAGTGCAAGTCCTTAGACAGAAGGGATTCAAATTTCCATATTTTATATACAGTCTATAGCAGGGGTGGGGAACTCCAGGCCTCAAGGGCCGGTGTCCTGCAAGTTTTAGATCTCACCCTGGGTCAACACACCTGAATCAAATGATTAGTTCATTATCAGGCCTCTGGAGCACTTCAAGACATGTTGAGGAAGTCATTTAACCATTTAAATCAGCTGTGATGGATCAAGGACACATCTAAAACCTGCAGGACACTGGCCCTCGAGGCCTGGAGTTCCCTCCACCCCTGGTCTATAGCAACAGTTCTTAAACTTTATCTTGAGGCTCCACTTTAAAAGTTAAAACAAGTTCATGCCCCACAGTTTTATTAATCAGTCATTACCAATAAAAAAAAGATCTATCTTGAATTTGTATTAAATCCAGACGTATCCAGACTTTATACACACTTGAACACATACTTGTGCATCTATCCAAAAACAATGACAGATGACTCAAAGTGATGAGTCGTGCGTATTGTGTATGCCTGCTGTTAATCCTGATAACCACAGTAATCCATCACACTTAAAATTGATTTTTACATTTGTCAGAGTTCCCGTGGTGTCATCGTACTATGAAAAGTATGCACTGATTTAAAAAACATGGACAGTGACACTGATGAAAATCACTGGCTGTGCCACGTTTTTACGTAATGCGGGAAGCTTATGTGGCCCTTTTCACAAAAGTCTGTGTTTACATATCGTTTTATCTTCTGGGTTCTTGCAGCATAACTTGAGAATTCAGCGGCTGTCAGAAAAACAGTTAAACAAAAGGAAAAGACATTAAAGGATCTAAAAATATGCTCTGGTATTGGTAGGTGATAGCTGTTATAAAGCATTTCCCCCAGCTGCCAATAAGTTTTCGTCTGTCCTCTCTCAGATGGAGGAAATAGGAGAGAGCAGGTCTGTGATAGTTACTGATACGTATAATGAGTTTTATGGGCCTACAGTTTATAATCTGTTAGTGTCTCCAGCTGGCTTCTGCAGCTGGCTTTACAGTAGAGAGGAGAGATAATGCTTTTTCCATCCCAAACGTGCTCATAAATCTACTCCTATCAAATCTAGGATTTTATGTCAGCAGTTTTTTTCTTATAGAAAATGAAGTTTATACACTCGAAGAGCAGTAAAAAGTAATCTGATGACACTCTTTTCTTGGTATGTTAGAAGTCTGTCAGTATTTTCACAGAAAAAAAAATGCTTTGGTCCACTTACTTTATTATTGATTTTTTACATTATGAGTATGTAATTAGGCATAATAAATAGTTTTTCTACTTGAATAATTCTATTTGAATTATATATATGACAAGCATACCAGTGTCTCTCAGTACATGAAAACTGCAGTTCCCCATCTCACCAGGTGGGGGTAGTAAAGGACCATGGAGTGATCTTATCGCTCAAGCGAGGGGCACGTGCTTTAGCACATCCATTACAGAAAGGAGATAATTAGAGGCAATAACTTGGAAAAAACAAAAAACAAAAAAGCCATGACAACACTCGGAGCGCGTGTCCTTAAAGGTGTGCAGCAGGTATTGCGATTCGGTGTCTTGCTGGATTCCATTGGGGTTAGATGGAACTTGGCTCGGCTGTCAGGCGGTTCCTGTAACTTCCCAAACTCCAAACATTCACATCATTTCCCTCACTTAACTTTAAGGAACTAACAAGCTCTGCAGAGCCAGATGACATGAGTGTCAGCCAAAAGCGGGTAGATGGATTGAGGCCCATCTTTTGAACTGAAGTTTCATTTTGACTTTCTGTTTACTTGATGTCTACTTACCACACACACACGCACACACACGTACACACACACACGTACACACGTTCCATCTGACTAGGAAGCTACTTTTGAAATACAGTCAAAGATCCACAAGAAAAAACTCAGGCAGAGATGCCATATGTTCACATACCTCATAAAAATTGGTATACAAAAGGCTTTCACATAAAGAGTACATGCATGTTCTTATTGGTTGTAATTTGACTGCTTGTAATTTGAAGTCCTTAGAAAAGCAAACACACCTAAATATTTCCACAGCTCTACTCTGAACTGTGATTCTTTACCATCTTTGCATGTAAAGTGCATGACTGCATGACAGACTGAGAGGACATCAGATGTAAGGTTAAACACACATAAACACAAACTAAAAATGTGCTTGTCGAGATGGTTGGACAGACTTTCTGAAAGCTTTAAACTATATTTGTTGGACTGTTATCACTTGCAATCATTCTAATAAGCATTAAACAGAATGCAACTCAAATTATGTAGAGTAGGAGACTTTCCAGATATTGTGTGAATAAGTGAATGGAAAATCTCTTTTGGAGTCATCCTGGTAACCTCAAGAGATTTCTAACCTGTGGTTCTCTTTCCTCTCCATTAAAACATCACCTTGTTGCTGTTATTACAGCCTATAGTTATGGTAAATGGCCTGTATTTGTATAGCACTTTACTTAGTCCCTAAGGACTAAGGACTTTACACTACATTCAGTCATTCACACACAGGTGATGGCAAGCTACATTGTAGCCACAGCTGCCCTGGGGTGCACTGACAGAGGCGAGGCGAGGACACTGGCACCACCGGGCCCTCTGACCACTACCAGTAGGCAACGGGTGAAGTGTTGTGCCCAAGGACACAATGACTGAGACTGTCCGAGCCGGGGCTGGAACCGGCAACCTTCTGATTACAAGACGAACTGCCAACACTTGAGCCACGATCGCCCCGTTATGTTGTAAATTAAGCATCTTCTAGCGGTGGATGTAAAATGTGTGCTCCTGTTTCGTGACCTTTGAAATAGGACAATTTTGGCACACTGCTATTCAGAAAAAGTAAATTTTTTACCATTTTTATTGTTGCTTTTTATTAATAATAATGGATGGCATTTATATAGCGCTTTTCCACTATTCACTCTCACATTCACACACTGACAGACAGAGCTGGGGATCGAACCGGCAACCTTCCGGTTACAAGATGAGCTTCCTAACCTATATGTAACCTAGTAGGGAAACTGTCCTGCATAAGACTAAAAATGGTCCATTTCCAGTACAGTTGAGAACTGGGAGTGTTTGTGCCACTGCCACCTATCCCCAATCAAAGTGTTGCTCTATTAAAGAAGAAACACTGTGTGACTTACTGTCGGCCACTATTGCCTCCTCCTGCTCTAACTTTCTTTGATAGAAAGTAGCTGCAATGAAAGAACATTTACTCTGGAAATTTCTGAAAAATTCTTTCATTCACTGTCCAAACCAAAAATGCACTCGATTGTCCTGGAGTGTTAGCAGAAACCTCACAGACATCTCAGTTTTAGATAAACCCCAATTATTTGCTGTTGAACCCTGCAAACATCTACATATGTGTGTAGCACCTTTATTACTCACCATCCTGTTCTGTTCGACTATTTACTCTGCTCTCACACACTCGACCACCATCGCGATCTGCTCCCGCCAGTTACTGTACATGATCTCAGGCATTATCAGCCAGCAACACTTGCTGCTTGTTAATGATGTCATCATTAGGTCCCAGCAGGGATGTTGAGGTCAGCTGAGGAATGATAAAGGGCCCTAATTTGAGCACTAGAATCATGTTGTCAACCCCCAAATTGGCAGCACAAATACGATGTACGTGCTTTTGGAGGAAGTCAGTCCGAGGAGACTTGGCGGCAGTACCGGACACTGTTCCAACAGTCTGGGTTTCTGTGGCTGAGAAGGAGGAAGATGGGTACAAATTGGGAAGTTAAAAGGAAAATATTACCACTGAGAAGAAATGAGAGAGTACAACAAACATATTATGTTACTGACATGCTAGTCATGTCAGTCAAAGTGTAGCTTTTTTAGATTTTTTGTTCTGTGTGAGGTCCTGTAGGCTAGCTTTGATAGCTGTGATTACAATCAGTGCTAATGCTAATTACAAGGGTAGGAGCATAATATAAAGTTAAAGCTTACTGAGCATGAGTGCAAAAATCTGTAGCTCACTGCCACATGGACTGTATGCAAGATTCAGCCATGATAGCTGAGCACTAAGCTTTTGATATTTTCTAGTTTGGTTATTGATTTAGCTATTGTTGAGTTACCTGCTACGCTAGGCCATGCTAATCGCTTCACAGACACTGAAGAGAATTATGTCCTACCCACACCAGATGAAAAAAACAAAAACAAACGAAACTTGCAGCCCACTAAAGAAAGGTTGCCTAATATTGTGCACAGGTGTACTACTGTCATTGTATTCAGGTAGCTAAGTAGCGGGGAAGCCCAGGCCCGAGCTAATGACTACTGTTGATCAGCTGTTTTCCTGAGTCAGCACGTAATCTCCCTCAGCCAGAGCAGGTGATTGACACTTCAGCACCTTTCCTCCGACCCCCACACCTCACACCCACTACTCCAGACCCTCCAGGTGTGTGACATAGACTCAGTTTAATACTGTTTGTGTCTGTGTGTGTGTGTGAGTAGAGATAGAAGGCCTTTGCAGCTGTGGTGTCACTGACATCAGCACTGCATCCTTTGGAAGACCTCTTTAATTAGTCCTCACTGCTCTATCATCACTTGCTGCTGTTCTTTCAAGCAGCTGGCACACGCACAGACGGAGCTCCTACCCCACACAGGTGCCTGAAGCAGAGAAACACATCATAGCAACCTTCTGGCAAACAGGTCAAGACAAAACTGAAGACAACAAACGACACAAGAAGGAAGGTTAATGGCAGCTGCTTAGATGTTGCAGTAGCAGCATATAAGAGCCAGTGCTTTTGGTTTCTCTTTTATCAGTATATACTTATTTTTACCTCAACTGATTACTCCGCTTTAATTTATAAAAACCGTTAAGGGAATTATACAAATGCACAATGCACAAAAGCTAACTATATTAAAATGCAGCAGAAAGCTAAAATAAAACACTCTTTTACAGCAACATTCATATGTAATGTTTAAATAAGACACGCGAAGTCGCAAAATGATTGAAATGCAAACTATTAAAATGCCTAACTTTGACACCAGGTGGAAGTGGTTATGAGCAATGAGTTATTGCTCTCATATATTATGCTTTAGCTCTACTTTGTAGTTACATTGTAACTACTTAGTATCTTTAATTACATAGTTTGAATTTTCTGTCATCAGTCTTATTTCTGAAAGTAGATGAATGCTGTTAAAAACAACAACAAACAAATAAAAACTCACAAATCACACAAAAATAGGCAAAAGCCAATGAGTAGCTAAGGTCTCGGGGTTAGCTAACAAGCTCTAATTGCTAAGTAAAAATTTCTCTTCTCCAACCAGCTGTCAGGCGCTTTGCTGGCTCTCGCTATTTGAAACATTTGCAAAGAGAAACCACTTTGTGATTGCAGATTGTTTCAGTCACCCATAATAACTGCATGCTGTCTGGTTTGTGACTTCAACAATCTGCAAGCAACCTTTAGCAACCAACTGCAGTCGTTTTCCTTAGTGACTGGTGGTTGTGGATTGGTCTCTATTCTGTGTGACTGGAGCCTAAGGAGATAGATACTTGGTGGAGTTGGTGGAGACCAAAACAAAGCTTAGAAACAGAAAAAATATTGAACTTGCATTTTTCCAGTGGCAAGTAAATCCATATTGATGTTAGTTTGTGCTGAATGTTTAACTAGGCATCTGCTTATTTGAAACAGCCACCATAATAGCTTTTAAATGTGTTCATTTGTATGTATTGCATTTGTCCCTTTGAGCCCAAGCAGCCAAAAAACTGCACACATGTGCACACACACTTTTGAAATACCTACTTTCCAAACCCCATGATTAAGTGGGGTGTAATTTCACAATGACCTTTTATATTAGCTTACTGGAAACCCACACATGAGCTAACATTACGGGTATCGTAATTCAGTAATATTATACATACCAAACTGTGAGTTTGCGGCCTTGATCGTGTAAATGCTTAGCCACAAACTTCAATTTTTATTCTTTACTTAGGAACTCCAAAAAATCAGTTCAGAGCGTCAAGTGAGCCCACTGTCAGTCTTTGATAACCGAGCACAAATTTTCAGAAACAACCAACAGCCCATTTAAGAAAGAATTTGAATAAAGATATTAAGACAGTAATGACTCACTGATGCAAAGTAAAGTGACACTTTTGGAAAGAAGCGTAAATTACAGGCAGGAATTTTTCTAAGCCAGCATTTAGCAGCCATTGCTTCATTGCACTGCTTGTACTTTGGCTTCAGCCACAAACTGTGGTAGTAGTTACCACTTAATCTAAACTAACCTAAACTCTGTGCAGCAGAAGCTGCTTGGGTAACAGCCAGCTGGTAATACATCAATGGATGACTAACCTGGCAAGATGCTGACTGCAGCAGCTGGAAGTGATTCAGCAACATGGAGCCTTTTAAAATTGGTTTGAGCTATCGGAACCACACGGACCGACTGTGTTCTGGGCAATGGACTCTCTGCAGACCAAATGGTTTCAAGATTATGAGCATCACAGCACAAATCTCAGCGCAAAAGCGAACTTGGCCGTTTTGTCCGCGGACCAAACACGGCCTTTATTACTGAATAATGTTTTATACACTCACATGACATTGGCTACGAAGAGGCCTGTGTTTGTAGTTACTCTCTGCTGACTGGATTAGATCTCAGATGAAGACATAAAGGAAATGTAATGTAAAATAATATATGGCGAATAGGTACTGCCAATACTTCTTGTAGTATAACTTGCTTACTTTTTCTGTAAGCTCTCTGCTTGAAGAGTAGCTGTATAAAGGCAGAAATGACTGCCTATTGCTAATTTACCTTGTAATTACATGCCTGGCTCCACTCTAAAATTCACAGATTATCCTGAACAACAAAATAAAAAAATAAAAAAACATAGCTGTCAAAGTCTAAAGAGAGGGACTTTCCCAGGTTGAATTCCATTGAAAAAAATTAAACAGAGACAGACATACAAAAAAATAAGCTAAATTTAGATGACTGTTTATATGTGTTCTAGCATTAGAACATCAGTTTTTAACTAACGTGAGCCGACAGTGATGTGAAAAAGATGTTAGGTTCACTTTTGGTACTCGCACCTTCCCTGCTTGTACCATTGAATTTCAACATTTTAATGAAGTCCAGACTGGAACTGGGCTTGAAAAAAAGGAGAGGGTTTTAAAAAACACTTTGGCGTTCAACGCCACGAAAGCCAAAATTATGACATTTCATGCTGCGTGGAGTGTGCAATGCAAAAATAGCAACCGGAGTGAGAAAGGAAAGAGTTTCTTGTTACCCTCTCTGACATTGCTGCCCTTCCTCTCGCTCTGTGTCGACTTACCTTAGAGATGACTTGTGAAATTGAGAGGTGTCCTTTGACATCCATCTGGAGCTGCTTGCACCAACATGCAGCCACCTGTGACCTGCATCAACCTGCAGCTTGAGCCTGAGACAGAGGACCTGGGGCTCCTTATTCATGTCAACGACACGTGGGGCGAGTTACTGGTGACGTCTTCTTTAGAGGTCATGAACAATCCCCCCCCCCCTGTGTTTTGCAGAAAAATATCTGATAATTGTGAAGGGATAACTTTTTTCAGTTTTGGTTGATGTTACATACAATTACCCTTTTGTCCATGCTGGTTCTCGATTGATGGTTTTGCAAAGCAATTTTGTGTCCTGGCAAAGTTTTCTGACTTCAAGGAAGTTAGTATCAGATTTGTGCCTGCTAACAGACACTGAAATAAACAACAATGTACGTTAACACTAGTCAGTTTAAACATAAAATACAATGAAATTTTGCTATGGGTTGTCAGGTAGGTTGGAGGGGGGTAAACACTGGTTTTGTGGAGCATTTGTGGTGTGGATAAGAAACTCACAACTCCTAAAATCTAACAGTTGAGGTGGTTATGATGAGGAGCTACTATTATTTAGTAAGGTAAGGCAATAAAACTACTTGGCTAGGCTTAGAAAAAAGACAACTGACAAATTAAGAAAATTAGATGCATAAATTGTATTTTTAAAAATATTTCTTCTGCCTTGTACAGTGTACATCTTCTATTTTTTCCACAGTATTATTGTTACAGCAGCAGAGTGAACAGAAGGAATAAATACAACATAACCTAACGACAATAATGCTGTGGAGAAATTTGAAGAAAAATTCACAAAAAAGTCCTCAATTGGGACTAATAACATTTTTCTTATGTTATTTTATGTTATATATCTGAAAATATCTGAAAAATCATTGTGCATGTGTTACATCTTAATGTAAAACACTCCATCATTGTCTTTTTGTGTATACTTGTATACTGTATACAAAGTATTTAGCACATGTGCATCTATATATATATATGTTATATAATATACAAGAAACCAATTACAGCACAGATCATTTAGAGAAATGCTTTTTATATGTATTCCTTATGTGTATCATGTTTGGCTTTGTTGCCAGTCCTCCGTTGACAAACTACTTTGGATTAGGTCCAGATGTAGCTGTACCCCCTTGACCTTTTTCCCTCTCTAATATTCCATCTTTTTTACCAAGTCAAAATATATTTATGCATGTGTACATATCACACGCCAAAACTGAATACACTGTATGTGTTAATCTTGCCCTAAACTATTTTGTCCCAACTGCTTTAAAAAAATGGAAAAGTGTAATAACTGTGTGACTCGTCCAGTTGTTTAGAATAAATGTGGCATCGTGCCTATATGTGTACCATTTTGGTATATCAACCACTTGTAAATCTGCAATTAGATCTAAACTTACAAAAGGGACCCAAAATGCAATCCCTACTTTTTTTAACCTCTCCTGCTTGACCGTTTATGAAGAAATTAGCCTAATTATGCGTAAATAGAAAATGGCTTTGGTGAATTTAGCTCATTCTGTTTGTCTAAATGGGCCTTGTTACAGCTTTACGTAAGCAGCACAGACCACTGACTGATCCGTAATTTAAATGATTTTATCAAACACATGTGCTGCCCAGGTTTCAGTGTGCCTACATGAGCCTGGACCAATGAAAAGAGGTGAATATAGAGTAAGCAAGTCAAGGTCAGAGTGGAAACATGTCATTTTCCTGATCATCTCTCCATATTTAGTAAAAGTCAGAAAAGTTATGTTAAAAAAAAAGAAGCTTTTTTTGACTAATGGATGGGTTGGAAGTCAGTTTGTGATCTTCATTATGGCTGGACGGCACAGTCGCACGATCAGATTGCTTGGCTAAAACTACCAACTGTATAATTACATGTATATTATGACCAGTCGCCGGTCAGTCCTCGCCCAAGCATTGCTGCATATTCCACCTCCACGCCTTCTGCCTTTATCCTTTGTGGGCAAACATGCAGAAATCAGAACATGACATTTACACAGCCCTCGGTCTCTAGCCATTATAAATAAAATTATGTCACGGTTAAGTGTGCGATATCTGATTCTGAGTAATGGTAAAAAATCCCCTCCTACGTATGCTAATGCTGTTTTTGCAGCCCCTGTTGGGAGAGACACTGCAGGCATGCCAAGACGTTCAGAGCTTGAGAAAGGGAGTGGGCGAGGTGAGCGGTTGATGCTTTCCCAGTAAAATATTGGCAAATTAGCTGGGATGACACTTAAAATGCATGCAGACAATATATTTTAACGTTAGTGTTCTGCTGAAGTTTGGTTCCTCGCTGTATTTTCATCCAAAGGGAACAGTTTCTGTCTACGAGTGCAAGGCTCTAACACCACTAGATAGATGAAACATCCAGTTCAGTGTCTGGGTCTCTCTGGATGAAAATAAGTGATTCAACGACCCTGCCAGGGTTTACTGATAGTGTCGGTTTGGTCGTGTGCATCACTACAACAAAGTAAATACAAGTTAAACGGCCTAAAATGTATTTCTGGGGGTCTTATGCTACTTAAGAACTGCTAATGACAACATTTCAATTTCAGTTCAGTTATTAGTTCAAGTTGTTATTATGGTAAGACCCTACATTACAATACCCTACCCTATATTAGCAAGCTCCTTGTCATATTCGGAAGGAAAACTCCCTTTCATCAGGAAGAAACTTCCAGCAGAAACAGGACCTAACCATGAAAAGTTGTAAAATGCCTACAGTTCAGTTCCACTAGAGCAAGCTTGGCCAACTTCCAGGCCTCGAGGGAGATCTCACCTTGGGTCAACACACCTGAATCAAATGATTACTTCATCACCAGGCCTCTGGAGAACTTCACGACATGTTGAGGAGGTCATTTAGCCATTTGAATCAGCTGTGTTGGATCAAGGACACATTTCAAACCTGCAGGACACCGGCCCTCGAGGCCTGGGTTTGGACACCACCTCTCTAAAGTAAAAAGTAGGATAGTAGTAGGATAAGTTGGTGGCTGTATTGAATTTTTTGCATTTGGTGAATAAAGTAGCTTCACCAACCAGCTCCAAAGATTCTCCATCAGACTCAGTCTGCAACCACTCTCAGACAGATTAATGGAAGTTTGCAAATAACTTCTTTCTAAATGCAGACACAGTCGTTGCCAGTAAGCACAACTCTTCTGTTAGTCACATCTTTGCTACAGGGGACTCAACTCAGCTGGTTGCTAACTGGTTGTATTGTGGTTATAGTCTGGTTGCTGAGCACCTGTCTCCTTTTGCAGAAACTACAGTACATCAATATTTGTTGAGGAATTTCTGGAATTCTGTTTCAAATCTATAATATTCGGATTGGACTGATAGCAGGCTGACTGTCTTATTGTGGTTTGAATGCCGTCTTCACACAGCAAAGTTACTTTGAAGATGGCAACTGACCACAAGTTTTTGCAGCTCTGGTCCCTGCTTTCGAGGTAGATATCTCAGTGGCAACAAGAACGTGCATTTACTACACAGGCACAGTACTTTTGGTCATGCTGCACTCTCCAACTAATGTTTTTCCTAATTTGAAAGTAGCATTAGACAGAATATGTGAGTGCCTGAAGTGGTGCCCTAAGTATATGGAATTTCACATCATTCAGCAGCTCTTATAGGGATTTCCTTTAAATTGAGTAAAGGTATGAACAGATAGGCTCACCTAAGAACATTCTGACTTCTTTTTAAGTGATAAATTTTACTAACATGGAACTAAGATGAAGGACACACTAAGCAGTGCCATGTAAGCATGCTAATGTTAGCACTTAATTAAAAGCAAGACCTCTTGAATACAGTCTTACAGAGTGACTGTGTCCTTTCCTTTCTGTGGGGGAATTCATCCCCTACATCTGAAGCCAGTGGTTTGCTAATGTGCAACAGCATGAGTACTGTAAAGCATTAGCCACACCAAAATTTAAATGAACTTACTTTTCCCCCCCTGAAGCTAACTAGCATCACATTGTGCTCTTTTTCTTACTCTCACCATATCCTTTGCTTTTGTCAGCTTCACATTAAAGTTCATACTTCATTTCTGGGGTCTGTGAGGGATTGTAGGGGACGAGATGAAAGTAAATCAAAACTCTGTATGAAAAATACCCCTGTCTAATAGTGTAAAAGGATCCGAGGGGGAGTTTTTCACTGAGAGCAGGACCGAAGCAAAGGATCACATGAGGACAGAGGCTAGACAGAATGTTGAGGTTGATGATGCAATGGCATCTTGGTTTTTAAACCTTGAAGTCAGACACTTGGCCTTGGCCACTATTAACATTTGAAAGGTACCACAAGAGATTCAGACAGTCTGTTCTGAACAAATAGGCCTGGAAGATGACATTATTTTGTCTTCTAGCTGCAGTATCAATAAAATAACAGAGTCAACATCCCTCTGGCTTCGGCACTGGCCAGCGGATGGCTCATTGTGGTGTACGCACACATTCATGCAGGCACACGTACGTAGGTGAACACTGCACACACACACACACACACACAACAAAAACAGGACAACAGAGAATATGAGTAGTCTTTCAAGACAGAGACAGAGACAGATGTTCCTGGGTTTCGAGTTTGCTCTGGGAGGTGATGAATTAAAGGGAGTAAATGGGACTATAAATCTAAAATATATCTCATCTTCTATTTTAGGCCAGCAAAACTGAACGGTCTAACCACAGGAGATGAAAATATTTCACTAAATGTGGCACACATCCTGAGCAGGAAAGAGGCAAGACATCCCAAGTCAAGCCAGTTTAAAGAAATCAGTCCAAATATTCAGCTCCAATACTGTCCTCTTAGGGGTGGGTTTTTATAATCGATTTATCGATTAAAATCGATTCTGGCTTGGATAACGTAAAATCGATTCATTAAAATCCTGAATCGATTTTTTAATATAAATTTATTTTGCCCGAAATGCCAGAATCTCAGGTGAAATCTCACAAAATTTCAACCACCACCAAACAGCTAAGACAGTAAATGAGAGCAGG
>NW_005187406.1:5905523-5942125 GCF_000239375.1 Pundamilia nyererei | reverse complement strand
CTCACACCTTTGATAAAGTCTTGCGTGTGTCAGCTTCCTTTTTATAGATACAAAAATATGTAAATGTACTTATCTGAATTATAATATTTCTGTCAAAATTTCCCAGATTCAAATCAAGTAGAATCGAATTAAATCGAATCGTGAATCGAATCGATCCGGGACCTTGTGAATCGGAATTGAATCAATTCTAGAAATCAGTGACGATACCCAGCCCTATGTCCTCTTATTGCACACAAAGGCCATGACTGAAAAAGCAAAATGTTTATATGGTAACACAGTGGTTCCCAACCACTGTGCCGTGGCACATAGGTGTGCCGTGGAAGATTATCTGGTTTCACCTGATTAGTACTTTAAGCGACCGGCGTGAGTAACGAGCAGAACAATTACATTCTCTTCCACTAGAGGACAGTACGACTACCTGCTCTAATTATATGGGTTGCCAACTGCAGGTAAAACAGAAGAAGAAGAAGAAATTACGTAATAGTCATGCTGTGAGTGAGATGATGCAGGGCGTAATAGCAATAGATAAATATTTGAAAAGTAGTCAGTCTGACCTGGGTCTTGGAGAAAATTCCCACCCAGATGAAGGCCGTAGGATGAGTAGTGGTCAGGAAAAAGCAAAAAAAGGTAGAAAAGGGGGCAAACCGAGCCAATTTCACTATGTCTGGTGTGCGGGGAAAAATCTCAATATGCTTTTTGTGGCATTTCTGTTTGGTGGTGTGCCGTGTGATTTTTCTAATGTGAAATATGTGCCGTGGCACCGAAAGGTTGGGAAACACTGTGGTAACATATAACATGGTTATATTTACTAGGCTGCCTTCAAAGGGTCATCTTCATTTTAATTCTTTTTTTCTCAATAAGCTACATGCCCATAAAAGCAATGAACAAATTACAGAGAAAAAGCCAAATTCAAAGATCTCTGAATGTGGACATTTAGTTCTCACTGTTCTCGAGCAACAAATCATTGGGTTTGTTAATACAAGTAGGTGTGCGTCAAAGGTTTCAGAGTGTATATTTAACTTACTTTAGCATATTATAGATAGTGTTCCAGATGCAGGCAAATGCGTCTTAACTATAAACTTCATAAACTCAACTCAATCACTTGATACAACCGAGGCATTCAGAAGAGCATCTCTGATTGCACAACATGTCAAACCTTGCAGATGAGCTACAACAGCAGAAGACCACAACATGTGACACTCCTGTCAGCTAAAAGCAAGAAACTGAGGCTACAGTTCACATGGATGGAGCAAAATATGACAGTAAGAGATTGAAAAAGCATTTTCTGGACTAATGAGTCTCAATATGGGCTGCAGATTTTGGATGGTGGGGTCAGAATTTGGTGTAATCAATTTGAAATTAAAGTAAACTCCAAGCTAACAAAATTTGTCAAACCATGTGAGAATGTTCAGTTCACTTATTGACCAGATGTGTCTGGGGCGGAAGTGAAAAAGAAGTAATTTCAGGAAGAATTTGTAGTGTTGAGAATTTAAGCTCATTTCATGGCCAGTTGCTAGCCTGTGAAGACTTTTGCATGTGTATAGTACTTTGCTGTATCCTAGAATGCAAAGCAAATGTGGTTATGGGAAGTTTTTTAGCTCAGACTTGCAATGTACCCCGGCAGTTGGTTCGAATTGAGGTTGGATCTCATTCACGCCATAAACCAATTGTTCTGGAGTTCATTTCTAACAGCACTGAGACTACCTCCTCCAAAGGGTCTCGATGCAGTTGTTTTAGTCCACAGGGGATTGCGATTGCTGTGTCCACACTTGCACAAACAAACCCCACTAAGTGGGAAAAAGAACCAGAGTTTGATTTAAATGCACTTATTACCTCAGGTGTGAAAACACCCTGAGGGTCCTGCATGTGGGTCCTTCACCTGTAACCTTTATAAATTCTAGGTTACAGGCAATGTAAGCAATTAGTTGGCAAAGATAATCGAACGTTTAGCAGCCAAAATACTGTTTAGTTTCTTCAGGACTTGGTGGAGACCAGCAAAAAAAGAAAGAAAAATAGAATACTTGACTTTTATTTTTGAGACACGACTCAACAGTCCAAGCATTGCACCCTCTCTACTGAATTATCTTCTGTTGGTAGTTTTAATTCGCCAATATTATATCTACAGCTTGTTGAGCTATTGGTTGAGTTCAGTTAGTTTCCCCCAGAATCGAGCTGTGGCAGAGATATTTTTTGAGGACAGCATGTCAGAAAGGTTTACGTCTTTCATAAATGTTCCTACTTTTGTACTTTGGCCTTTTTTTTCCCGCACAGAAGAAGCCAACAAGGCAGCAAAAAAACATGATGTCTGTTTTATGTTTTACACCTCATCATGTCAGTAATTCAATGTGAGTTTAACTTAAAAAAAAAGTGACACACAGCTTTACTTGAAACTCATTTTTCACCACAAAAAAAGGTTACAATTGCAATGCTGATTCCATAATATTTAAAGGAAGATTTATTAAATGACATAAAATGCTTAATCAATGACAAAGTAGTGAAAACTGACAAAGAGCATACGTGAAATACTCAACAGTGTACCGGTTTTTTTATATTCTATTTCCCAGGGTTAAATGTTTTCTCGAGCACAGACCTCATCAGTCATTGATCATTTTCTCTTGTTAAAGTGACTCATTTACCCTCATCCAACAGTATCGTCATCCATGTTGGCGACATGAATGATGTAATGAGTGAATACTGATGTACCGGGAACATATCATTGCCCCCCAAAATCTAAAAATCTAAATGACTCAATTAAAGCTGATGTATTTGTTACATGTTTTATGTTCTACTCACAGTTTCTTCATAATAGTCTCAAAATATTTGAACATATTTTACTGGGGCTGACTCTTGTGTCACCCGGCCACTTGGTCACTTCTGATTGGTGTTGGGGCTGACTGTAGCCTTGGCACAGGTATGTCATTATTTCTGATTGGCATACAGAACTGTGAGCTCAGGCCATTGCAGAGAAACAATTAAATGTTTGAAAAAGCACAGAAGTAGAGAAGAATTTTCTTTGGGTAGGACTTTTGTGCTGTAGACAGTCACAGACGTTTCACCAAGAAAAATAATTGTTTTACTGGTATTTCCTTTCATGATTTTCCACGGCCTTGATAGTGACAAAGTGATTAATGATTAAAGTAGGCATAAAAATGACTTCATAACAGCTCAGTTTTGAGTGAAACTAATAATAAAACAGCGGCATTTTAAAAGGCTGAAATCTGCTTTTTGTCAGCTTTAAGCACCCAAAATGGACAAAGAAGTATAGCTTAGTAACTGTAATATGGAGATCTGAAAGATAACTCTGATTTCATTAATCACAGTGTCTCCATAAAAAAGTGAAACTAAAAATCATGATGCTGCTTGATCAAGATGGCTGTATTTTCCGAATTCAACAACATGTTACCCTCACTAACAGAGCTTGCATTAGCAGTTAGCAGTTGCTGAGTCAAGCTAATTGCCTCTTACTTTGCTTATATAATGTACAACAACGGGATTATGTACAGTGTAAGATTTTAAAAAAAGTTCTCCTATTATTTTGTTGTCAAACAACAGGCTGCACAAGCAACCGCCTTCCTAACATCGCGCTAGCTGCAGCAATGCTAACTAAACGGAGCTTAAACTTTTCTCAGCTGTTTTCTAAGCATGTGATCCGCAGTCAAGTTCAGGAATGTCATCCCTTTCATGGTGAATGATAAGAAAGAGCGGTGCTTGAGGTGCCTATGTGTGAATAGGGTTGCCAACTCCCTGAAAAATAAATAAGGGACACCTCGTGGCCAGGGCCGGGCAACCCAGTTGTCTTCACCCTTCCCAGTGTGGTAGCTCTTTTTTTGTGTGTGAAATTATTTTTTTAACCATTTGACTTGAAGTTGATTTAAGCAGATGCATATTCTTTGTGATATGAACACATGGGAAACAAATGATCATTTAGCCATTTATTTTTAGCTCAAAATGACAACATTAACACAGTAAAACAGGTCTCTTTCTTAAACAGAAGCCTGTCATGCTTAACTTTTGAGAATATAAGTAAATCTTTCTTTAAAAGAACTCTGTCCTGCTTAACTTAAAATTATATAAATTAATAGAAAACAATAGAAAGAAAAATATTCTTGTAACAGTGCACATTTAGTGCATTTAGTACAATTGGCTTCAGTTGAGGTATTATTTCAGCTTTTCTAATGCTAATCGGCTGCTCCTGTTTGTAAACCCGCTTGTTCCCATGATTACGCATCTTAACTCATCATCATTATTCATCTGTGTATTACTTTTATGTATTAGTCATCTATTTGTTGTAATCATCTATCCTTGCAGTTGTTCATTACACAAAATAAGTTATATTATCACACTTCTGGCCACATAGCGCTGATATTCACTGCACATGCCCATAGTAACTTTTTCCAGCCAGGTGTTTTCCTTTTCCCATTCCTCCCTGTGCTTTTGCAGCCTATTTTTCTTTCTCTGAGCGAACAAACATTGCTGCTCTAATGCTGGGCTTACACTGTGCGATTTTTGGCCCATTTTGAGACGATTTCTGAGTCGTGCGACCGATTTGGTGATCAGACCGATTTTGGCCTTCATCGTGCGTCGTGTAGTATACGTGGGGTAACGAGAAGCGATTAACACCTCACGACCAGCTCCCGATCATCAATCGCTCGTGAGGGTCTCACCACAGCCGCTCACACTGCTCACGCGCAAACACGTAAACGTCGGTGAAAAAGACGGAGCAGCACGGCTGTGCAGCGTGTGATCTGGACACAAGCCATGGAGGCACAACTTGTAGAACTTTGGAAAGCTCACCCGAGCCTTTTCGATGTGGCATCACAAAATTATCACGACCACAACAACCGTGAAAACAGTTGGATTTACACTGCTGCTCAATCACAGCTGCCTGATCATGTTTTTCATTAGCAATTTAGCAAAGTTGATGGTGGTGTGTGTCTGTGTGAGTGAAAGACAGAGAGAGGGAGCGACAGATTTTCTGTTATAACCTTCATTTTATGGAGGCACAGTGTGAGCTCTCAGGTCGCATCAGAGCATCGGGCGGTATAGTGTGAGACCTGCATCGTGACCTACCAACTTCTAACCCCTGCGAGTCAATCGTGCAGTTTGAAAATCGCACAGTGTCTGCCCAGCTTTAGGTGTACTGTCATCCGAGACTTGCACCGCAGTGTCGGCGTTTATTTCCCTGTTGGCCATGCTTCTTGTTGTGGTCATCTGTTGTCTTCCGGTATTTTCTCTGTAAGCGACCTTTCCTCGACCAATGAGATGAGCGGTAATCTGAATTGTCATACTCGAATTGTCATAAGTGTGCTGTCAGCTCATTGGTCACAAAGCAGGAGAGGGGCTGGGAATTATGTTTTCAAACAAAGCGTTAATTCCATTAAAAGTTATAGACTACTTTTGATTCTCACTGTATTACGGGACAAAGTGCGTCCCTTATTAGCTCAATACGGGACGTGTACTTTTGTTTCTAAATACGGGACGATTCCGTATTTTAAGGGACGGTTGGCAACCCTATGTGTGAATGTAGTCTAACTATGGAATGAGTAGGCTAGGCTTTAGCATTTATTTTGAGATCGGTTACTTTTTGAGGAAATGTGCAATCTTTGATGCTAGCTTTGAGTAAACACAAATAGGCTTTTCAACCTTTAGATTTCACTACTAATTTTCTTTACTAATGAGTCACCCATGGGTGTTCTAGGCCCAACCCTTCTTCCAAGTCTCAGAAGTGCTGCCAGTCACCTAAAATTGTCTCCGTAGGGGGAAAAAAAAAAGCAAAGAAAAATCAGGTCTTTAACTTACTGAGCTCTATTTTCTCTCAGGCCAAGCATGTTTTACAACTCTGACATGAGTTTTCTTGTATCCTGCGTCTTTGAAGATGCTGGTTGCTACATAATCAAAAGTAGCAAGCTTGCTTGAAAGGTTGACAGTTAAGTGGGAGGGCAGAGTGTGAAATGGCAGGTTATGAACTTGATTTCAGCACATTGTGGGAAGTTGGTTTGGACATAAAAGTGGAGCAAAAGATGCAGTGGAAAATGAAGCAAAACAAATGTAGGGATTGTTTTGTTTTTTTTTATGTGCCCTCTGACTCTATAATTCAACATCTACAGGGATTCATACACGCTGAATCTGTAAATCCCCCGTGAGTCTGATACGGTGATGTAAATTAGAGTTCAAAGTGGAAAAAAACAGAAGCAGTTGCACCCCTGAAGCACAAGGGCTACATGGCTCGCATTAAATTCACACAGGATTTGCATTTCCCTAAAGCTGAATCTGAGTTTGGGTTCATACATGTTTGTCGTTAGCGGAAAGACAAACAGTAATGCTAGGGTATCTGCTCGTCCTTAAGGGAGGTGTGTGCGTGTGTGTTCCTGCCTAATGCCCTGGTTAATGAAGACCCAATGTGGTAGAGGAACCATGACGGGACCCTTGGAGTAGAGCGAGTCCCAGCAGAACTCTGTTGGCTGTGATCCAACACTTTTATAAAGCACCGCAGACGCCCGATTACTGAGCACGAACACAGACCCTGTGTTATGGTTCGTAGTCTGAACCTCGTGGAGAGGGAGAAAACAAATGTAGTGACAATAAGTGAAATTAAAAAGTTTTAGCCTTGAGAACTTTGAAAGTTTCAGAGAAAAATACTAAATGGAAACAAATACTAAATGTATTTGCAAAAGTTGTCAAGCTTTCTTGGAAAAATTCTTTAGTTTCAGAACATGATTGGGGAAATTTCCAGATCAACTCTGTAGCAGTCAAAGAAAGCATTACCCAGTTATCTCCACGGTGTTTTGATGTCATGTAGAATGAATAAAACTGATTTTAAAAAAGCTGCACCAGGAAATAATGTTGCATTTTGCCATAGATCAAATGATTACATTGTGTCAAACCCATGTAGAACTATTACTTGTATCTGTAGAGTTTGTTCATTTTAGTATTTTCAGCTCCTTTATCAGCTATTCTGTTAAAGATTTTGTGTTGTGCTAGGGATCATTGTGCTGTTGCATGACCCAGATTGAGCTTTAGATGTAGAAGAGATGGCTTCACATTTGATTCTAGAATACTTTGTTATATAGAGGAGTATATAGTTGAGTACATTTTTACACAGGATATCTACTGTGGTCTCCTGTTTAGGTATAATTATTGTGTTTTTAGCACCTCATTTGAGATGCTAGTCTGACACATGCTGGTCAGGTATATTTCTACAGATTTGTATAGAGTGCAATAGCAGACCCAAGCAGCAAACAGTATGCCAGGATTGTAGAGTTCATTTCTTGATAACAGATGGTTTTGAGTTGCAAAACAGAAGATCACAAAAGTTGCCGCTTAACTTCCATTTAAAAAATAGGATTTATCAAAACAATAAACTGAAAGAAAAAAATATCATGTGACTGTATAAACAGTCCACATATACTTTGTAGGTCTGGCTCAGAGGTCTCTAGAGAAGAGTTATCTTTTTATAGCAACATGTTTGTGCTTTGGTCTGGCAGCGTATGAGCTCATCAGCAAATCTGCAGATCAGAGCGCCGTGAGAGAGATGGCCTGGCCGCACAAAGAATGTGCTTAAACGGGGTAAATGGGAAGCCACGACAGGACTGATGTGCATGTGTGTGGCCCTGTCTTCGTTCTGCCGCACACACACTGTCTGAACAGGGGTTCGTGTCTTTACAGAAGCTGAGTATCTGAGAAGCAAAAACAAGTTTATTGGCGTGTAAAGCAAAAACAGTCCCATGAAACAATGACCAGCAGAGCCACGATGGGGCTGATTGTCCTCTCGCCACCCCACGAGACTGCCAATGCTACATATAATCAGGTGTGGAAAGGTGACTAATTTTCTGGATTTCTGTGTTGTAATCTATCAAAGAAGCTGACGCTCCAGTTTTGGCAAGTTTTTTTTTTTACCTGATACTTTGCCCTGATTAGGTCACCACAGCCCATCTCACCCTATCCCAACCATTCTCTTCTGTCAAAGCAATGCGTGTACTCTGCTGCTCAACACTGCCTTGTGGCCCACCAGTACAGTTTAATAGTCACAGTTTTGCAAAGAAATGGTTAAATATGAGTCAACAATCTGAGAATAATCCAGTTAAAGCTTGCCAATTTTGTGTGAGGTTCTTGTATTGTGATGTAGAGAGGCACCTATCTGTGAGTGTATATTTGATGTTTTTGTGAGTTTGTTCAAAACATATGTTTGCAAAATCATTGTCAACCGTTCATTGTCAAGATCAGGTTGTGGAGTTCGGTTGCAAGTCAGACAGAGAAAGTAGTACTATAAATAATCCTTAAAACAACAAAGTGACATAGTACAAAAATGTTATTTCTGTAGATTTCAGGGAGGTGCAATTAGGAAGCTGCTTCAGGAGATGATTGCTGTTTATGCTAAAGTACACGTAAGTTTCTTCTGTATGCAAAAATCCCAGAAAGATTCACAATTAATGCATAGACTGTGGCTTTTACGATGGTTACTACAGTGTGTGTGTGTGTCTGTGTGTGTGTCTGTTTGTCTGTGTGCGTGTCTGTGTGTGTGTGGTGTAGATGTGGTTTAAGAAAGACAGATATATATCCCTGGCAAGCCCACTGCTTCCTCTTAATGCCAAGTCCTTACAAGCACATAAAACAAAAGCTTCCTTGCTTGGCCTCCACACACTGGGTCAGCAGGGGAATATCAGAGAGCAGCAGGGCTTTTTAATTATTTCCTTGGGAATAGAAGGGAGGCGGAGATGGAAAGTGGATCGGGGGAGGAAGCATAGTTATTTAGTGAGGATGTATGCGCTCTTCGTGTCTGAATGTAAAAGTAATGAAATACATCAGAAAGGACACAGCAGGAGGGCTCAATGACAAGGCGAAGATGGAAGCCATGTTGGAAAAAGAGATAATGGTGGATCAAGATAGTGTATTTGCACTGTGTCTGTGCAGTTTTTCAGTTGACATGTGTTTGCTATAGAATTATTTCTACCAGCATCGGGTCAGGGATCACATTTAAACAATAAACAGAAAACTGCAGAGTCAGCATTTGAGTGGTAACAACATATGAGAATGACGTATGAATTGGTTGTCAAGTTAGTTTAGTGGGTGGCTGTTCCTCTCTTAGCTGTAACACATGAATCAATAATTTTTATTTAATGTTACACAATCTGACCATGAAACACAGCATAATCTACACAGTTTTAACACTGCAACCTGGTAAGGAACAAGTAGATTAACATTAAATGTTTTCCCCCCAACTAGTTGTAAGTTGTTGTTGCAGGTTGCTGGCAACTGCAGGGAAATTGATCACTAAAGTTCCATTCTTGCAGGCCTAGAGGCAACCACAGTTTGCTGGAGTTTGCTGATAGTCTCTAGCATGAAAGGTATACAGTGCCTCAAACAAATTCCACGAACTTCCAGCAACCAAAGCAACTGCAAAGAGGATTTTGGTGCAGCGCCCTTGCGATTGCTTGCAACAACTCACCAGTTAGTCAACGAATGGGTGTGACTGAGACCTAAAGTTCTTTGTGTGTAGCATGCAGACAAGCCAATTGGTCACATTCTTAGCTGTTGTTGATGCTTCACCATTCATCTCTTCTGGAGAGACAAAGTAAGAAGTAAGGCTCTAAAACACACCAAAATCATTAATGGTGAGTAGAAGCATATTTGTAAGTTTCCAGATGCATGTGTGAGTAGTTGCAGGCTTCGGTAGATTTTCCAGTTCCAGATTACGATTTTGAGCTTCCCAAATCAATAACTCATAAGCGTAACACTGCAACACGTCTTTCTAGTTATATTAAACTAAAATCAGAGATCCTCCATGCTGAACCACAGTGACTGCCTCTCTGTAGCTCTGCCTACCTACCACCCTTTTCAAGAAGACTTGTGGATTTAAAAACTTACACGTGCTATAAAGTTCATAGTTAGTTTATTTTGCTGAAATAAGCTGCCTTGTACTGCTAAAGCTGAGGGTCGTGAGGAGTACTGCTAGTAAAGTTGCGGTCTCAAAATCACTGTCCTAATATTTCTGTATTCATAACTTCATTTTTTATGTGGTTGAAGGTAACTGACACACAGTAGATGCTAACCTTTTAACCTTGCAATATGTATTCAGATCTGTTTATTGTGAACACAGCTGATTTACTGTTCATGCAAATGAGACGTTTCTAAAATTAAACTGAGAAGGCCCAGCCTGGAAAGTACATTTTCAAGCCTGACAGCTTGTGAAATGATATCTTTCCTTGTTTATTAGTAACTGCCCAAAACTGTAAGTTGTTTACCCACTAGTTAAAGTGTGTTTACACTTGCAAATTTATGCATGTGTATATGTGTGGGTGCATATGAATGTGATTTGTGCCCACTGAGATTGCGTTTCCTCCTCTGAGACTCCCAGGGCTTCAACAGTGCCCCGGTAACGGGCGATAGTGCCGGTTACATCACACGCAGTCAATACATCGAGCTCTGGAGAGGGTGAGGACAGGAAGAACGCGTGAGGTCAGATGATGTTATTTGCATGAAACAGAACTGGAAGAAATTTAGAGGGAAGGAGAAAAAGCTGTGCAGGTGAAGGGAAACAAAATAAAACTTAGGAAGATGAAAATGTGTGTGTATTCAGATGCACATGTGCGATCGGTTGTAAACCCCTCACTCATGTTTATGCAATCTGGCATTTAGACTGTAACAGATGTAGGGAGATGTAGTCCTGGTTCTTCCAGTATCTATCCTGAATACAGCTTTTTCCTCTTGACTTTCATATTTCTGGTGAAACACGGAAGTCAGACTTATTCGTATCAGTGAATTTTTAAAATAAATGTGCGTACAGCAACGCATC
Source organism: Pundamilia nyererei (assembly GCF_000239375.1). NCBI lineage: Eukaryota > Metazoa > Chordata > Actinopteri > Cichliformes > Cichlidae > Pundamilia > Pundamilia nyererei. The sequence continues at coordinate 5,931,333 of NW_005187406.1, read as the reverse complement.
TCTGTGCTACCGCTGTACGCCCATGAACTCGTAATCTCGCATACTAAAACCATTAATTTGTATCCACAATTTAAACCAAGTTCCACAAAAGTTCAAGCAAAAAGAAAAAAAAGAGAGAGAGAGAGGTTTGAAAGCCCCTCAGGGATTTGCACTCAATTGCAGGTTCACGAGTTGTGCGTGACCGATAAGTCCAGAACCACACACAAACACTAAAACACATTAAAACTTTGAGAGATTAGCCATTTTTAGTCCAGCGACAGTCACAGAGGTGCAAGCCTATTTGGGGTCATTTGTCACTGCAGTTGCTCCCCAAAGACACCTCACATTGTTCTCAGACGTGTTGGGGCCCACGTAAAGTTTGAATTAGACCAGGCGCCCGACTTAAACCACTGGGGTAAAATTAGGCATGAGGGCCGGCTTTCACTCACAGTCTCTTTTTAGGGGATTAGATGACGTTTAAAGTTATTGGAGGGCTAATATGCCTGATTAAAATGGCTGATTATTGTTCAAAATAGAGGTGCGTTTTATTGGCCTCACCTCAAGGGGCTGGGCTTTGGGGGGGAGGGGTCATCAGTAGGTTTGTAGGGGGAGTTTACAGGCTCACTCAAGGCCCACGGTAGGATTATAATGCCTTATTTAACACTTGATGTGTGTATAGTGAGCAGTGAACTGCTAGTGAACCTTCAGGGGCCTGCACTGGAACAGTGGCTGGCCATTTAGTTACTTTTTGTAGTTTCAGAGTTTCAGTGTGGTTTTTTTTTTTTGTGTGTAACCTCCAAGGCTGTAAAGGAAAGTTCACTTAGCAATGGTATCAAATGACACCCACGGACACCCACATGAGATGGGGACACTTCCAGACTTCAAGCCAGACTTTACTGAGGTCAGCAGGGGTTCCTTTACAAAGATGATAGCATTGACGTTTTCCTTCCTCTTGCGCAAGTTCCCAAGATACGTTTCTATGTCAGTGTGATTGAAAGCAGCGTTAGCGACTAAAACGAGCCAGAAAGAGAGATGGATCGTGCTCTGTGCTCCTGTTAGCCATCAAAAACAACTGCTGAAGAAAAATACAGCAGCAGCCACAAAGTCTTGTTGGTGGCCCCCAATAAAAAACAGACTAGGAAAACACTTCTGTTTACTAATTGGAGTGGTAGCCGTGGTAACAGAGTTACATCATGTCATCGTTAACAGGTGCCTTCTCTGGTCGGGTGTTCATGGGAAAGTTTTAATTAAATCCTCGCCATCAACCATCTGTACTGCAATAGGGCCGCAATTAGTTGGCGGTTAAAGGCTGTTGTCAATGTTTACGATGTGTCAGAGGGACGGGAGGCAGGCATGGGGTCAAAGTCAGAGGTCAGAGAGGCTGACCAGAGTGGAACCCAATTACCTAGAGGAAGTGATGCTGACTATTGTATTCGCTGCCACTGTTTGTTAACTCCAGCAGGCAGGTCGTGTTTTCTGTGCTGCTGGTGACCAGATCCCAAACAACTAAATGTGGACCAGTCACTCTGTGTGTGTTAGACAAAGTGGGCCATGCTAGCAATGTGGAGAGCTAGCCTTGAATTTACATATATAACATAAAAATAAAGCACAAAAAACTGTGTGTGATACTGGACTGTCATTTAGAAGGTATAGGGCACAAATACGGTGTCATTTCACATTACATTTGCATTTTCTTTATGGTAATTTCTGGCATATTCACCAAAATTTATACTTTGCAGATTTTGGCACAGCTTGTGACCATATGTGATTAGACAGGCTAACCCCTTCTTCTGAGTATAAAAAAGCCTCACCTTCATATACATACAGAAAAAAAAATTGCATGTCCTGCTAAAAATATCAAAATATGTCACGCTGTTTATGATGTGGGACAGAGGGACATATATTACCCTGTAGTATCTGTTAGTTATAAGGATATCTCATATCAATCTCATCATTCAGATTTTATTGAAACATGGAAAGACCTTTGGTCACAACACTAACTGTATATAAAAGATGGAAACTGCCACTTTGACTGGATTCGCAGCCATGTTGGTTTTATAGAGACAAACTAAGCGATCGTACTGCATGTGGGCAAACACGTAGCGTGCAAGTCAAAAAGCTAGCAACCTATGCGAGTACAATAAACAAAGAAATCAAATATAACTCAATAACACTGGGGCACAGACTCATAGGAAAATTACTTACACAGGAACACTATTATTTGTCATTTACTGCATTAAAGCACTCCACCATTAACACAATCAGAGCCGTGCTCATTATCTTGAACAAATGCTGTGAAAGCCTAGGGCTCAGCAGGTAGAGCTGCCTATATCGGTCAAAGCAGCCCGTCTAACACATGCAATGGCTTAAAAATGAAAAAAAAAAAAGAAATGTTAAAATCAATTTGAAAACTGTCAACTAGCCAATGTACGCTAGTATTGGAGATATGTGGTTTTGCTTGCAGCTAGTAACCGTGCTGCACGCTTTAAAAAAATAAAATCATCCACAGGAAACAATTTAACATGATCTATACCGTTTTCATACATGCTTTTAAGTTATGCACATGGGATTCTGGGGTAATTAAGTGAGCTCAAGTGGCCAAACAGAGGAATTTAAGCTTTTGCCATAAGCTAGGAAGTAAGTAATCAGTTTTTGGTAATTTTACAACCTGGCCTTTTAATCATTGCTATTCTTATATTATTTTTTAAAGCAGAGAAGCAAATTTCTTAGATTACTTGACCATATTTATCATGCTATAGGTCACGATCACAAACAACTTTAAATGGCAGATGGTCATTACAAAGTAAATGAAGAAGGTATTTTTTTCCTGCACAGAAATAATGTGATAAGTGCACAAACTAATGGCTTGCAGCCTGATTCTGAAAATTCTTTTACAGCTCTGTTGCCAACGGACAACCATTCCTGTTACTGAGTTTATTTGTGTGCAGTTTAGCATTAATTGTTCTTAGTCAACTGCTGTCATAGACAAATCTCTGTTTTTTGAAACACTGGCAATGGAGTTCAAAGCTCTTGACACTGCAGTGTACATCTTATTTAGAGTGCACTTCTGCTCAAATGTTGCACAAGATAAAATCTTCCTGCATCTAGTAATTCAGGACAGATGCAGAGGAGATGCTTTCTGACACGTAGCCGTCACTGCACATTTACTGTTTTTCATACATGGCGGGCCTAGCTGACATATCTCTCTAACCTAGATCCACCTATCTCTTGTATTTGTGGTTTGCGTATTCACACAGAACAAATACTTATCTGAGACTTTGATACATTTCTTGAATGTCGGCTTTAATCAAGACGTATTTGTTTCCCTCACATCATAGCTGTGGCACAGCATCAATATAAGCAAATACAAATGTGGCTTGTATTCATCAAGGGGACAGATATTTGTATCTCCTCTGTATTGGTACGGAGGTGAAATTAGACAGCAGGATCAGCCCAGGATTCTACAGAGAAGCAGCGAGCAGCATGAACATTCCTCCTCCTCTCTCAGAGGAGGTCCCATTTATCAGGGTCAGAGGAGGAGAGGCGGCATTTATCATGGCCATACTCTGGCTCGGTGATCTGTTTGCGGGGCTGCTGGAGACGCTGTAAACCCCTCCCGCCTTGCTCACATGCAAGCCGGCCAACAGAAGAAATAGAGGAATCCTGTGGCTAATAAAGAATACAAAGATGATAGTCTGTCACCACTTACTGTGTGTGCCCCACTAATCTCTGTTGCATCACTATAATTCATTCCATATTTGATTGCAGTTTGAAAGTTTAGCTGAAACACTTCTTCATGTGAGACCGTTGGTCTGCCTCATGAATTCACAAGATGTTCAGGTCATTGGAATGAACTTTGTGCTTTCTTTTAAAGTTTGCTTTGTCTTGATTAAGAAAGTTCGTTAGTCATTTCTGAAACAAAGCAGTGTCCTAAGTTGTTATGGTAGATGGACTGTCTCTTATATACAGCTTAACTTTTAAACAGCATGTCCCATTCAATTACACAATGTTCTTCTAACATTCACACTACTACATTGAACCACCAACTTTCTGATAAGGAGATGATCTGCTCTACTTTTCTAGCTACACTGCCACAGCTGTAGTAGTAGCAGCAACTGAAATGACAACTTCAATTCAGTTCAATTCAGTTTTATTTATATAGCATCAAATCACAACAACAGTCGCCTCAAGGTGCTTTATATTGTAAGGTAGACCCTACAATAACACATACAGAGAAAACCCCAACATTCATCTGACTCCTTATGAGCAAACACTTTGGCGACAGTGGGAAGGAAAAACCCTTTAAACAGGAAGAAACCTCCAGCAGAACCAGGCTCAGGGAGGGGCGGTTATCTGCTGCGACCGGTTGGGTTGAGAGAAGGAAGACAGGATAAAAAACATGCTGTGGAAGAGGCAAGTCCCGATCACTATCCTGATGATCATCCAGGCAAACGTTTTCTCCTGCTTACCCAATTCAGGGTCGCAGGGGGGCTGGAGACTAGCCCAGGTTGGCAGGTTACAGAGTCGCCCGTCTATCACAGGAACCTGATAAGCAGTGGTCAAGCTAGCAATTACATTTATTGGTGATAATGTGTTAATTAACTGTGATAAGTCTAAAAATTCTAATATGTTGCTCTCTATATACACAGAACATTAACCGATTACCAGCAGTTTTACTCAAAAACATGCATGTGCTCAGGAACATTGCTTTTATATAAGAATATGATCAGAATACAACCATTTGGCAAACAGCTGAGTGGAATTAATCAACTAAAAGAAGACACTCACTACTTAATATGTATTTACCATGTTCATCTCGTCTCTTGATGTCTTTAGATGACTCACCTGGTTGTAACACATGGCTGCCTCTCCCTGGACCTGCTGGAGGTCTCTTCCTGTAAAAAGGAAGAGACCCTTCTCCCCACCATTGCCAAGTCCTTGCTCGTCTGGTCCTTTTGGTTTCTTTCTATAATACTTTATGCTATTTCTCTTACAATATCGTGTCTTTGTTCTGTTTTCTACCCCTCATGCTCAACCTCTCAGCAGATGGTCGCCCCTCCCTGAGCCTGGTTCTGCTGGAAGTTTCTTCCTGTTAAAAGGGAGTTTCATCTTCCCACTGTCACCAAAGCACTTGCTCATAAGGGGTCAGATGAATGTTGGGGTTTTCTCTGTATTATTTCAGGGTCTTTACCTTAAAATATAAAGCGTCTTGAGGCAACTGCTGTTGTGATTTGGCAGTATATAAATAAATTTAATTGAAGTGAAGTGAATTTAATTAAACAATAGAATAGTTATCTTGAAATGACTGTTGTAATGAATTGGTGCTTTATAAATACATTTGAAAGTAACTTTAACCTTCGATATTGCATATTTATTTTGGTTGCTTTACAAATCTGCTTGCAGTCTGTGACTAATCAGATCTATTTGTCTTTATTCCTCTTTTCCTGCTTTTTTGTGTTGAGTTTTAATTAATTATTGATTTGAGCATGCAAAAGATTTTTTTGCACACAGGACGAGACCCTGATTGCTGTGGAGTTGCATGCATTTGAATAGACATCCTGTTAACAGACAGAAGCAGCTAGAGGTTTGGTGTTTTTAACAGACCCTCTTTAGCAGACTATAAGACTGTTGGGGAATACAGCAGGCTCCAATGCAAAATCAGCAAACCGTAATATGCTGAAAGGCTTTAAAGCACCTCGGCGAGTAGCACACCAGTTTAAACAATCTGCAGAGAATGGAGCATCCACTGGGATCCATCTGGCAACAGGTCTGACCATAACAAGGCTGAGCAGAAGGCATATATTCTCTTCTCTGGAGTTTCTTCTTTTTCTCTCTACCTTTCTTTCATTCGGCAGCTCGGCTTACCTCTTGCTTTCTTTGCTAGAGTCTAGACAGAGGAGCAGAGAAGGAAGAGACGCTGATGCCAAGTCATGGTCTGTCGAAAGCATAGATGACACACGCCCACACACATACACACACATGCGCACTTATAGCTGGTGAGGTCTGGTCAAGCAGTAGAAATAAATAAATGTGGATTATGACAATTAGCGGCCTGGTCCAAACCCTGCTGTTTCCAGGGCTTAGTGGATAGGACCAATTAATCAGAGCTCACTCTGACACACACACACACACACACACACACACACACACACACACAGAGTTAATGAACAGAGTAATATTCAAACATGTGGGAACCATTTCACTCTCCTGCTCTCTATGACAACAAAAAGGAACACAGAAACGTTTGGAAAAAGAAAACACGCCACTGAACCGTCAATGATTAGCAAGCAACGCGTGGTAGTAATAGACCGGGTGTAATATTGATAGGGTTAGCAGCGTCAGTCCCATGTTACAAAGTAGCTATTCATCTGTCAGAATCCTACAGCACTAGACGTTTAGCTAGAAATGTTTGCTTGAATTTTACAATTTATTTTTACTAACCACATAAATATCGAGACTGTGCTACTGTGTATTTTGGTGGAATTTGGTTATGAAGGATGGTTCATAAATATACTATGTATGATCATTTAACTTCTCTGTGACTGTTATTTATGAATCAAGATGAAATTGTATTTTGGAAACCGTTAGTTTGCTTTTCTGTTTCTGGTTTTTGACCCTTGAATATTAAATTTATTCCCCTTCTTAACTCAAAACATGCAAATGTTCCAGGAAAACCCAGACAGCAGACACAACTTGGCTACTTATGGCACTGATGACTTAGTTGTGGTGCTGGCAAATGTGCCATGAGGTCGGTCTAATATGGCTAACATCAAGTAAATTATGGGCTAAGTTAAAAGATCCAAGTTGGTTTATTCAAAGTTAAGAGCCTTGCTTGACACATAACATTTACCCCATTCAACCCCCCCAAAAAGGAAATGCATCTGAAACGAGGCAGTAAGACTCAAAGTGCCTGCACACAGCGGTCTGTATTATTTTAGGGTCTTCACCTTAAAAAGCATCTTTAGCTTGAGACTTTATCTTGTTTTTGTGATTTGGCGATGTATAAATGAAATTAAGATCGTTTCTCCTTCCAGTCTTTGTATGTAAAGTGAATGTGTTACCCCACATTGCAAGTCCAAAACCAAAAATAAATCTGTCTTAGGAACCGTTAAGAAAACTGGAGCTTTGCTTTCAACAGAATACTCTTCATGAGAAATGTCGTTTTTTCCTTGCAGACCCTCATTCGCCACAATCTCTCTATCATTTCTTCTTTGCACACAAATGCTGACTGAGCAGAAGGTGATCTACTGCCCCACATGTAACTGCACAGAGATGACTGGTCAAACTGAGCACGCTATAATTCAGGTTTCACGTGCTTCCTTCCTTTGTTTATTTCCAGTGAAACCTAGAGACAAAACTTTAAAATGATTCATGTTAAAATCATGTTTATTTGGAAATTTGTTGGCTTGTGATGCTGCCAGAACCTGTACAATGGGGATGATCAGAACTAATGTAGTGGAACCTACAGAGCTGCAAAAAAAATCACATGTATAAGCTGGAATTATCCTCGAAATTAGTCCAAAGTCTCTCCAGTTGTCTTCACTGGCACCACTTACTGACTCCACCTCAGCATCCGTTTCGCAGTGCAACTGCACAAAATAAACAGCCACGCTGCTGAACTGTCTGTTTTATTGTTTCTAATTTAGCAGAAACTAGAAACCAGGAACGGCCAATAGCCCAAAATTCGACTGCCAACACACAATCGGGTTTGATAAATGAAAGACACGAGGAGGATGAAAGACGGGGATTATTATTTGGCTCGTCTGCTTCCATAGCTGATTAGAAGAGAAAGCTAATGAGCCCTGCTTGCTAATTTGCTTTCATTTCTTTTAAATGCTTTAATTCAAATCTGCGCTGACACGCCGAACCTTAAAATTGCACAGAGTGCGCTCAGCCCAACTTCATAATCGTTCGCCTTACTAATATGTTAATCCACAATTCAAAAGCCGGGGGGAAATGATTGCTACAGATGCATATTCAAGAAAACACAGAGGCACGCAGACACGCACACATGAATGCACATGATTGATTTGCTCTGCTGCAGATAAAGCCTGCCGGGGTGGGGTGGTGGCCCCTGTGATTGCACATACATGAACACAGGAGTATGTTGGTTATGTAAACACTGGTAGCTGAGGAAACAGAAGGTCAGCTGGTTTGTCTAACCTTTCCTTCCACACGCTAGGAAACTCCCAACTCCTTTTTATGAAGCACGACTTAGAGAATAGGTTATTTATATGAGCACCTGTGTGTTTGTGGGGTTGGAGATGTGGCCTTGAAATAAACCTCACCCGGAACAACCTTTGTCCTTGTCTGACTTTAGCGTGGCAAATGTGCAGTGGTAATTAACTTAGAGGATTAAGAAAGTGAAGCAGCATCATCAGCTTTCATAAAATGTGAACTGAGTTTTAAAAAGAAAACAGATTACAGCAGGATTTTTCAAATGTTACTGAAATGAAAATCAGTTGTCTTCTTAGAAATATTAGTAACATTCATTCCTGCAGTCAATCCAACCATCTCACTCGAGCCATATATCTCTTCTGCACCACACTGTTTTTGGGGGGACCCCATCATGAATATCACTAATCACTTTTTTTTGAATCGCAGAGGCCATGAGATATCCTCCACTCTTGGACCCATGCGTGCACCAATATGAGTTACAGGCGCACAAATTTGTGCACAGAGTCCGTAGCGTGTTGAAACTGAGTAATGACATCTTGGGATGACAAAAACAGGCAGAGGAGTAATAGAGATCGCACAGGAGGGTGATTGAAAACAGCCTTGCCCGTCCCTCCGTCTCTCTGGTTTGTATCTGCACCCTGGTTGGCCCCCTGTTCGCTGGTCTCAGAGCTGCGCAGGTGGATGTGCCAGAGTCACCAGGCGTATAGTATCACAATAGTTAATACAAGAGTAGAAGAAGTTATGTGTACATATTTGTACAACAAATATGCTAAAACAAATGACACGTCATTGTCAGAACCCCTTAGTATTTTGGGAATTGGATTTTTCCTTTGTCTTAAGAGCAATAAAAGGTGAATGATAACAATGTCATATTTGTTAATTATAAAACGGAAGGCAGTTAGCATAGCATTTCACAAAGAAAGGGAAAAAATAGCCCTAAAACCGCTGTCCTTTATGCTGCTCTGATGCTTCGGCTAGCTTCTGTCTTTTTGAGCACTTATTACTCTGATTGCCCCTCTACATTCCTAACTTGAAGCTCGCTACTTTTTTAAGTACACAAAGCTAATATTGGGTGTGACCGTCTTTTGCCTACAGAACTCCTTTACTATTCTTATTGGTAAAGATTCAATAATATGCTGGAAACATTCCAGCATTCTCTACCCTACAACATTACACCAACACCAATGGCCTAACTCAGCGGTCCCCTTTTTTGCGCCACGGACCGGTTTATGTCCAACAATATTTTCACGGACTGGCCTTTAAGGTGTCACGGACAAATATAACAAAATAAAACCAGTACCAGTACCAAAAAAAAAAAGATTTATTCATAACACACGGGAAATGACCCAGGGAAACCGAGTTAACGATAAAATCGATTAAAAAAATAACGCTAAAAACCGATAAAAACTCTGAAAACCTTGAATTTCACACCCGAGCCTCAACTTTTGCAGTCCAGTACCAAATGACTCATGGACCAGGGTTTGGGGACCGCTGGCCTAAACTACTGATAATAGACAGTATGGATCCATGCTTTCTAATCCTACTCTGCAAGTTTTAAAGCAGAAGCTTGGACTCATTTAAAAGATTCAACATTTTTCCAATCATCTATTGTCCAATTTTTAGAGCTTGTGTGAATTGTAGTTTCAGTTTCCTGTTTTCAGCTGACAGGAAGTGTGAGGTGATCTTCTGCTGCTGTAGCCCATCTGCTTTCAGGTTTGATGTGCATTCAGAGATGCACATTTATGCTCTTCTGCATAATTTAGCCGAAACACGTGGTTATCTGAGATAACTTTCTATTAAAGCAGCCTAGCCATTGTTTTCTGACTGCTGCCATCATCAAGGCATTTTTGCCCAGAGAACAACAGCGCACTCAAAGTTTTCTCTTTTCTGGGCCTTTCGCTGTAAACCCTAGAGATGGCTGTGGGAAAAGTCCAGTAGCGCAGCAGTTTCTGAAATACTCAGGCAAGCCCATCTAGTAGCAGCTGGATAGTGTTGTGGTAGGACTACACACCTTTGGACACACCTACACACCTTTGGCGTGGGAGTCGCAAGTTCGATTCCCACCCATTATCCAGTAAGGGTCCTGAATAGACCCCCCCATGCGAAAACCCAAGCCCTGGAATGGCGCGGCTACGGCCGCAGCTTGGACACTAAGCATTTCACTGCATGTTGCACTCTGTATGATCGTGTATGTGACGAATAAAGCTTGCTTCATCTGGCACCAACAACCATGCCACATTCAGAATTGCATATATTACCTTTTCTCCTCATGCTGATGCTCAGTTTGAACTTCAACAGGTTGTCTTGACCTCATCTACAAACCTAAATGCATTGAGTTGCAGTCATGTGACCAAAAAACCTCAACAACAAAATCACTTTGTTAGGGAAAACAATTAAAATGATGTAGTGACAAACCAGGAGATGGATGAATGGATGGGCTTTTGACTTGCAGAGGGAATCTTTACATACGTTCACCTCAAGTTTTACATGTTTAGGCACTTAAAACTCAGACAGCACAACGATATGTAAACATCAGGAAACTGTGAAACAGTGTTCACTTGTCATTTCTGAAATTTCTTCCTAATTGTAGTGATGTTTTTGAACTTTCACAGGGGAGTGGTTTACACCTGCTTGCAGTCTTTATGCTAAACTAATCTAGTCTATCCCAGCTGCAGAGCAGAACTTACTATATAAGAGAACAGCAGATCTAGTTATGTACGAATGAAAGCAATTAATGCAAATGTTCCAGATTGGTTAACTATTCCTGTAAAACAGAGTCACTATGTACCATTGCACAATACAGCTGTAATACAGATCCAACACTTCTGCAAGAACATGAATGCATTTGCTGCTGTTGCAAATGTAGAGCTCTGTCATCATGTCATAGAGTGGAGGAATCCAGAATTTTATTGCCTCTACAAAGTGATGCTTGATACAGGGAAAGCTATGAAAGTCCAAGTGTGATAATAAATACAGAAATGTTGAAGAAAATCTGAAAACATAGTGCCAGCCACAGTTCAAATCAAAGCCAGTGGTCAGCATGTATCTGCACGTGTTGCTGGATCTTAAAGCTCGCCCAGTCCTCCTCTTTCATTCAGCCAAACAGTGGATCACTGATATAGAAACCATGTGTGATAAAATGTCCTAACCCACCAGCATGACATCACCACACTCTAGCCCCATCCTGTCTTCTTCCTCCTCCTCCTCCATTCCCCTGCTGTTGTTGTTCTTAACCTGAATTTTCAGGAGTACAAAGAATCAGCCCACATGTTGGTTCTTAGCATCGTCCTGCTTTACAGTTAAACAGTTTCACACCTGGTAACAGGCCAGCCCATCTAAATGCGTCAATGCGAACAGAAATGTCCTCTTTGCACACAAATGCTAAATCGCCTCCAGTTGATTGAGGAAAAAACATTGCTCACCAACTTCCCTAGGAGCGAACTTAAAACTTTTCTGTTCCAAGAACAAGTAGGCTTCGTTGCAGTCTAACACTCCTGCACGGCCAAACCGAGGTAACTGGTAACTGTCATGCTCTGAGGTCCACCACAGCAACACCATGAGCCAGGCATGTTTCTTATGAGCATAGCTGATACTAAATGGGAAATGTGCCATGTTTAGTGCATACTGAATAGCAAGTCCAAAGAAATTATAGATGCTGTATCATAGAAACAGTAGGTTTAAATATGTTGAAAGATGAAGCATGCAAAACAAGGTGCACTCCCTTATTTTGTTAATGGGACCATTTGATCGTTTTACAAGCCAAACTGGAGTCATTACAGTTGTGGTGCCCTCCAGAAGAAGGTTATGGAAAAGACACGCTATCCTATTGCAGCCTTAAACAATGCAAAACAGGTTAACAAGATGGTAACTCATACTGAGACAGTAAATTCTTCGTGCTTTAGACTTGTGACAGTCATGGTGATAATGTAAGTGAGTAAGGAAAGGTTTAGAGAAAGGTTTGCAACCACCTGGCAACCATAAGGAGAAAAATCTGTATTTCCCAATCGGTTGGTGAGAATCCACCTGACTACAAGCACTACATGCACAAATACAACCCTACTAACTGTTAAATTGAACAGTTTCTTTATATCAAGCATATTTATTGCATACTGACTGCTCTTCACTGGCTACCTGAAGCAAAATTAACCCTATAATGCCCTTTGTATGATATTTGATACGTGAGTTTTTGATACATCTATCTCATCAATATCATCATTACTTGCCATAATTTCAAAATATTATGGACCAAACTCTTTTTTGTCTAAAATTAACTTTGCTGTTAACAAAAAGTTGCCAAAAACACCCAGTGTATTAAATGTGATACACAAAATATGTATATAAAAAAAAGTCATACACAACATGATATAGCAAAAAAAAAAAGTTGGTTTTGTTATAAGGGTCAATAAACATCTCAGTTGCTATTTTATGATGGGTTGGTTCTTACAGGGTTAAAATCCTTCTCCTCACATGTTGTCCTAAAGAAGCCATAATACCATATTATCCCAATGGAGCATTTTGCTCTCAGACTGTGGGCTTACTTCTGGTTTCCAGGATATTTAAAAGTAGAAATTGGAGGCCCCACCTCCCAGTTTGGATTCAAGGGACAGACACCCTCTTTACTTTTAAGATTAGGCTTAAAACTGCCTTTTTTGATAAACCATTTCGTTTGGGCTGATCAGGTCACCCTGAATCCTGTCTTAGTTACGCTGCAGTAGGTGTAGGCTGTTGGGGACTTCCTATGATGCACTGAGTGTTTCTTCTTCACTCACTTTTTTTCATTCACTGTTTGTTTATACTCCACTCTATATTTCATCTTTAGTTATTATTCATCTCTGGCTCTCTTCCACAGTGTGTCTTTTGTCCTGTCTCCCTCCCCTCACCCCCAACTAGTCGAGGCAGATGGCTGCCCCTCCCTGAGCCTGACTCTGTTGGCAGTTTCTTCCCGGTAAACGGGAGTGTTTCCTTTTTCCCTTCATTTCCTTAGACAAAAGAGTAGACCTGAAGAGTTGTCAGGTAATAGTAGCTCTAGCTAGCAGGATTAGCAAGATACATCTGTCTTTAACCTCTTAGGACCTGGTGTCCACATATGGGGACATCACATTATGGGTTGTCTAGACCACAAACTTAAATTTTGCGCTTTCAAATGAGCCATATTGCTCAAAGGGGCACAATTGTTGTTTCTCATTTTGTTTTTGTAACCAGGAAAAATGCTGCTGTGTTCAGGCACCAATTTTAGAGTTTTGCACATCATTACTCAATTGTGACTTTATAGTGTTCTCTCAAACACTATAAAGCCAAATAGCAAAGGGAAATTAAAAATGCCTGCCATGAAAGAGTTCGGGTCTTAGGAGGTGTGAAAATAAATGGGATGCAACATTTTGGCTAGTGACTAAACAAAAAAAGGAACAGACTTAAACCAGAAAAGACTTACCAGACAAAATGAATAATAACTTGCCAAGAGACTGCAGATGCTGTGGTGTAACGCATCAAATGGCAACATTTTTGTTAATATTGTACACGGTCTCTTTTCAAATCAAATCATTAAAATTAAAAATTGAAGTTGAAACTCACACATCAGCTGCTCGGTGAAGACTAGGTGAATAAGGTCTTCATGTAAACTGTTACAAAGAAACCAATTTTGAGAGAGACCACACAAAAATCTACTTGGGCCAAGAAACACAAGAGATTGAAATGAGGCCAGTCTGGGCTTTGTTCTCATCTACAAACTTGAGAATTTCGGCCCATTTTCATGAGATTCCAGTCATCTATTTATAATGTTTTGTTAAATGCTACTATAAGCAAATTATACACAGAACTGAGAACCCCAATAAGTCTTCCTCAGTCTATGTTACATCACCTGAAAAGCCTTACTAGTTGGTACAGTTTCAATCGCTTTATTGCAAAGTTTGGCAGTGGGCACTGTGTGGCCTTCCCGGAAATGTCAGGCAGTCAGCAGTCAGGTAGTGCTCCACATGGAGGCCGACTTTAGACTTTATTGGAAACTTTTCAAGACCAAGGGTTGAACTAGTAAGCTAAACAGATGTTCTCATAAAGAAAATACAATAGTGAGATGTACAACCGCTGTGTCAGGGAGGAGGTGGAGATAGATTGATGGATAGAGGAAAGGAAGGAAAAAGATCAGAGGGTGGGGGCGTTGTACGCAGCGTGCCAGAGATGTGGATCGATGGGCAGATTGGTGATGGGAACAGCCCATTCTGAAAATGCTCTGCAGATTATCACGGACGAGGAGAAGAACAGGAGCAGAGCCAGGAGATAACAGTCAGCACAGACATTGTCCAACACACCTACACTTTTCTCTGCCCCTTCTCCTCTGGCTTTCTCTTTGGGATCTTTATTTCCCAAGGCTCTCCTCTCCTACCAACACACACACACACACACACACACACACACACACACACACACACACACACACACACACACACATAAACACACACTCTCAGAGCTGCAGTCGCTGTTGAACTTTCTCCCCCAGGTCAAGCGGTAAAAGAGGACAAAGTGGTATCTATGTTCTGCAGTTCATATTTGTGTTGGAGGCGCCACGCGGCCTGAGCTCCATGTTAGCTCGAGGTAATTACACCTATATACCACCAATATCCCCTCCCATTACGGCACACTAATGGGCCTTACTGCTTATACACACACACATACAATCACAGTCACACGCAGCACTTTGTCCAGGCAGGAGAGGCCGGTGACAACATCAGTTAGCTTCGATATGTCACATCAACGTTGCTCATGTTTTTCTGTGGTCGCGCTCAAATCCCTCCCTAGATTTACTCAAGTGTGTGTGTGTGTGTGTGTGTGGCATGTGAAACAGTTAAATGGGAGAATTCTGGCTATCAGAATGGTCATAAAAGTCGATTATTATGTATTTCTAAAATAATTTTACCTGCAAGGCAAGAGAAAACATTTGGGAAGGGATATTAAAGCCACTCATAGAATTTTCCCTTTGATTTCACACAAAAGAAACTGAAAAGAGGAAAATTAAAGGAAAAGTGAAATCTGATTTCTCCTAACTTTTAGGGTTAAAAAATATATATTATTGCAAATGCATTTATTTTCAAAAGAGCCAAAAATGTAAAAAACAAACAACCCACCCCCCCACAAAAACAGGATGTGTTGTTGTTAATCTGTTATTAGTGGTGGAATATCGATTCCTTCGATACCAGTAATTTATGTTCTAGAATCGATTCTCATATTAAAATATCGATATTTTAGTAATCTGGGGTAAATTTGTAGTTTATCATTAACAGGAACAGAGTGGAAAGAAGCTATATCATTTGGATCGTCTAGCTTGGAAGGAACTACTTCCTCTTCCGCCTTTCATAGTCATGTGCAAAATACGGCTGTATAAATGTGTCGCAGGCCCTTGGCGTGCGCACTCACAACAATGGCTGAGTGTAAGGAGAGTCATGTGTGGACGTATTTTACCTCCACAAACAGCCAAGATGTGGTTTGCAATACATGTGGCAAGACAGTGAGGTGTTGTGGCAACATCACTAACCTCGTCAAACACAGTAAATCATATCAGAATATGACGAGCTTATGTTGAGGCGAACTGAAGAGGAGGAGAGGGACAGGTGCTGCTAGGGCGAGACAGACGTCTCTTGCACAGTTCTTTAGTGCTGCAGGTGGCAGCGTGTTGAAATAGCGCACAACTTCAGTTTTTTATATTTCTTATGATAATTCTGCATTTTTAAACATTAAGAACAAGTAGTCTGATGTCCTGTAATCATTATGAAGCTATAATTTGAAATACAGATTACATTTTTGTTCAAAGTATCGGTATCGGATCAGTATCGTCGATACCACCCGAATTTTACTTGATATCGTATCGGAATTGAAGTCAATGATATCGCACATCACTATCTGCTATCTTACAGTCTTGAAGGTTTTTTCTGTCTTATTAATTTCAAAAAGTGAAAAATACCAACATGGAGTAAGCTCCTCAGGCCTCCTGTTTAACACTCTGCGTTTGTGTTTTTTGTGTTTGAGCACAGTTTTTGCACCAAAAGAAGGATAATATCAGAAACATTAAGGGATTTTTTTCTATAACTCTAACCCTGTTCATATTACTATAAAATATAATACAAACACAAACAATACATCTCTATAAATAGGATTTATTTTTTTTTACAGGGAGAACAGTAGCGCAGCAGAAGTAACTGAGAATGTATGAGTCATACATTTAGGTAACAGAGCAATAAATTTTTCTTTTAATGTATTCGTCGCTGGGGAAAACCAACTAGAACAAAGCGTGCAAGTGAATCTTGTGTCATTTGCATTTGCCAGCATCTGATTCTTGGATTCCTCCAAATATAAACTCATTTGATGACTTTATGAACTTTCTGCTCTGTGCTTTACGACTGGGAAAGGTCTGATAAGGCAGTAAATAAAGGATGATATATGCAGCCAGATTCCATGCCTGCACCGCTGCGTCTCCTCCAGAGGTGAGGATCAAAGCCAGGTATGTGCCGAGGTTTGCCGGCGCCTGTCCCCAAACGCACACATTCTGATATTTGTATATCCCAGTCTCTAGGAACCAGGCTGATTTGTCCTGTTTAAGCCATTGCAATATTTCATAACTAGATGATAGTCCCTCAGAAAATACTGTCTGTGCAACTGCTCCAATAATATTTGAGATTCTCAAAACACGGTTAAAGTTAATACAGCATATCTGAGAAGCTGATGGTGGCCAACGCAGCCTAGGCTCTTTCTTTTTTACTCTGTGTCAAATTGAGACATGTTCCTCATCATGTCTTCAAATTCTTACACATCCTCACCTCCTCTGTTTAATGAGGAGGTGAGGATGAAGATCATACTCGCAGACACGCAATTGGAAGTGGAGCTCTCAGGCTGTTAGACGTGAAAACAGGTTGGAGACAGCAGGGTCAGATTTTACATGCTGTCTAATAGCAAATCCAGCTGACTGCGTAACTGAGCCACTCCACATAAACCATAAAAATGCACCACACACACACACGTTATGAACCCGTGCACATGCACGCACAGTGCTGACTGTTAATATGTATAGCTGACGGCACAGCAACTAACATGTAGAAAATGCCATGTAGATATAGTGCACGCAGACTTAATGGGGTGATTGGGGAGTGGGAATGTGACGGCGTTTCAACAGTTCTTGCTTGGCAACCTTGCGATATGCAGGAATATTGAAAGAGTGCACTCATGTACACAAACAGGCACTGATGGTGTCTGTAGCCAAACATTAGGGTGTAAATGGGGACTGGTCTGCAGCCAGCTCTGCACACTAAATATAACAAAGCGGTGGTCCATGTACTGAAAGATCTGAGCCAGGACGACCTTAACGCTAGCATGAGCGAGCACGAGAGCAGCCCGGCAAACACAATTGGATCCTTGACTGCAGACTCATGTAAATAAATCTCATACATTAGCAACAAACTTGCTGGGGTTTTTAACTCTCTTCTGTTTAGTTCTGCGCATTTTGCTGGGAGCTCTGGTTAAAGTCAAGGAGGAGATGGCAAGATTGCAGCAATAGCAATAAAAATGGGAAAACCAAAGGGAAAATATTTGTTTCTGCACATGCAAGAGTCGCTCAGAGCCTAAACAAGAGGCGTTAGCACAAGGCAAGAAGCCAGCAATCACAGTAACAAAGGAGAATATCCACTGAGGTTTTGCATCAATTGCTCATTCAGAAGGTGTCATTAGCTTAATTTCCCTTACATTTATTAGCATTCATTGAGAACCTTTCACTCTTTTTTTTCACTCTAAAATTATATGATTTTACTAAATCATGGCAAATCTGATTATAATGCTATATTGGTGTCATATATAAGATATAGATATGACCTTATTACTGTACAGCATATGAGTGATCTCCTTTGGAACTAGTAGCCCACAAATCCGTGTTGCTCCTTTAACAATTTCCCTTTGTTACATGATTACTTTAAAATTCTGGTAGTGACACATTATCATACGATGGTGAATGTACAATGTGCATTATTGTTTTAGGCACTAGTCGAAGATTTACTGTAAAGTAAGCAAAGTTTAGAGCGACAGCCTTTTCCCTTCTAAGCGTAGCAATTCCTGTAGGTATATTTGTGCAGGTTGTTCCAAGCATGTCAGTGTTTTCCACACGCCTTCTGCTGCTTTACGTAATCCCAGACAGACTCTTTGACGTTGACATCGTGGCTCTGTGGGGACCTGCCATCTGTTGCAGACCTCTTTCTTTGTCGCTGAAGATATACCCCGATGGTATAGGGTAATGGTTAAAAATCTGTCCATATTGTTTAAACAAACCCAGTTCCTGTGTTGTTGCGAGCCTTTTGGTTTTGTCATCGCAGGGGAATAATGGATTTTTATGCAGCAGATCTTTAACTAAAAAATACTTCCTTTCTGGACTGCGGATGAGGTATTGTGGTCCCAGTGGTTTCTGACACTTCTGAGCTGATGGCGCTGCTGGACATCTGATTTTAGCAGCTCAAAGCTCAATATGTCTTTGATCTGCTGCATGAGATTCTGGTTCTCAGCCATGGACATTTCTTTGTGCTAATGTAACACAGCATGGGGACCTTACTGTTCCAGCCCTCACCCTTGTGAGCTTTTAATAAGTATAAAACTGTCTCTTCTTCAGCAACCTCATATTTTAGTACATTTCAGTTGATGAGCTGGGTTTAGCTCACTGTGCAGTATGTTGTCCGGCACCAGATTGGTATAAGTGTTCATGCAGTGGATTATACAACTTCTATACATCTGTGTGGTTTTGTGTATGTATCACTGGAATATTTCACGTTTTTTTCACTGCTTGAAAACCTAATAATACACTAATAATATACAGATACCCCTGATCAGGCCCTATAAGGAAGGAAATGGTGGTGAGAGTATTGTGTTTCTCTTAGCACAACAAAGAACGTAGTGAAGCTGATGAGACTGGTTATTCTGCTGCATTTTTGTCTTTCGGGAAAGATTTTGATCAAACTAAACAGCATGGACACAAACATTTCGAGACTCCTCCTGCAGAAGGTTGTGGTCCACATCGAACATACCTTCCCTGCACAAGAACAGTTTCCATCTGTCTTTATTACAGTTTCATTAAAATGAGTCACTTAAGTCGGTTCAGGCATCTGACTAGGATAAAACCTATGTGCTCCATAGCACACCCTACATGGGGGGAGGATGCCCTCTCAGGACACACTGGAAAGATTGTATCTCCTAGCTGGTTTTGCCTCGGAAGAGCTGGAGGGACAGGGGAAGAGGGGCATCTCTGCTTAGACTGCTGCCTCTGCAACTCAGACATAAATATACGTCAGATAAATGGATGCATGGCAAGAATGCAATCATAACACCTATCTCTATGGGTTAGATAATGGCACATTTTTCTGACCCTCTGCAGATAACAGATATCTATATATGTTATACACATATTGACATATTCTGTTTGTTTGCAGTACTTGCAGTATTATATAATTTTTGCATACGTTATGGAGCATCATTAAGCACCAAAATACCAAGACAAATCTCCTGTATGTCTTAACCTGTTTAGCAGTAATGCTGATCTGGATTCTGGTGTGATCTTAGATGTCGTTCCTATTTTAGACTCTCAGATGTGTTCATCTGAAAGCGTATCCAGCATTTCGGAAACTCTCTCAGGATCTCTGCCCCCCTTTCTCCCTAGCATCCCACGCAACTCATAACCAAAATGAGAAGCAGATGTTATATATCTGTGTAGTGTCTCATGTATTTACGCATGGTTGTGTCTGAGTGTTAGCAAGAAACACGCAGACAGGTCTGAGGGCCATAATCTTGTCCCCAAAATGATTTGCCTGATGTTTTTTTTTATGAATCGAATCTGCCGCCAGGAAGACTTACTGGCTAGCTCTGCCACCTCACAGTCACTAAGTCCTGGGTTCTATTTTGGATCTGCTGGCTTTTCTGTGTGGATTTCAGTGTTGCTGGAACACACGACCAAGCCGGAGGTACTGCTGGTATAAGGTCACGCAACATCCAAAAATAATAATACTTAATAGGCTAGGACTTTAGCGAGAAAATAAAAGAGAGCAGCACTTTTCCCCCCTTTTTTTCTGTTCATGTCCTCCTTTTTTTATCCTAGCTTCCTTGTCTTATTAATGCCTTCCTACTAGTGTTTTGGGAGAATCCCCTTTAGCCATTACACAAGAGATTTATTCTTTTAATCTCTCAACTGAGGTAGCTTGTGTTACATGAGGAAGTTAATAAATTAAACTCTGCATGGTGATAAAGTTCACTTACTTTTATTAATCTCATTGTAAAAATGTGGTGCCTGAATACAATAATGTTCATCATCGATGTGTTTTCATTTACCGTTATTATGTACTGTTTTATTTTTCAAAGCTGCCTGAAACAGGTTACATTATTCATTACACAGACATTAAAATCATTATTAAAATAATAAATTTGGGGGACTTTGAACTCTTCCAGTAAATTGATTGGTTTTGTAATGCCTTCTCAGGTGACAGCAGCAAGACCGAATATCTCTGATGGATATCAAAGCGGATTTTTGATGCCCTGAGGCCTCTGGGGGAGCTGTGCTGAACTAGCATACAGCATTTAGCGACATAGCTTTTTGCAAAAGTATGTGTGCCAGGGGAAGGTACTGGCCCTCCATAGAGCAATCAGAATTTTCTAGAATATTTCCTCTTCTTGTTGTACTCCTGGCTTCCAATACTCTTTATTTACTCTTTATTTTATTGCAGGTGGTTCCTGCCAAGAATTTTAATGTTTAGCAGACAAAAACTCTCAGATGTGATTCAAACTCTCAGCTGTATCCAGTGGCTACTTCATCAGCTATGCAGCCACCTCTACCCTTTCTGTTCCACAAGTGGGTCACTGATCACCTGCAGCCTGTTCTTCACTTCTTTCCACCATCATCCTCTTAGTTCCAAAGCCCTTAAACCCTAAAGGGCTGTGACAGTGTTTCTTCAGATCATCCATTTAACTTCCCCTTTGATTTCCGCTTTCCTGCTCCTGGAATTTGATAGCCATCAAACCTTCATCTCGGGATTTCTTTTGTCTCTGCCTTCCTCCTCTCCATCTCTACTACTTCTCTACTTCAGGCTAGATATAAATCCTTCTCCATGTCTCCACCTGTATGCCTTTGATTAAAATTCAAGGCTGACTTGTGTGAAAGTTGAAGACAAGTCAACAAACAGTAATTAAGCATGAGAACCTTTTCTCTCCAGATGTTTATCAGGTTCAACAAGGTCACTGTAGCATCTTCTATTTGTCTGTGTGGCCTATAAGCAAACTGCATGGGGTCAAGCACATCCTCAGTCTGACTTTATATCGCTGTCGACAGAGTTTTGGAATAACTAGATGCAGGAATAGGGAGTAAAGAATGCTTTGATGCATTAGGTACATGCTGTGGCTGTAAATATTTATTAAAATGATAATGGATGGTAATGAAATACAGGAGTCAGCTGCTGAGCACAAGATTTGAGTACACAACCACAAATACTGTCGGGATTCTGAGCCTTGTTTAGTCTTATAGGCCTTTTCTACATCCTTCTACTCAAAGTTAAAGTGCTGATTACGTTCATTCAAGTAACTAGCTAGTTCCATAATTGCTCAGAAAGCAGCTATTACCCTGCTATTGCTGCTGCTGTAGACGGTGGGCGGAGCCTGAAATTTGAAAATGTTCCATTTACGAGTTTACCTGCTTCATCTACATCCACATATTTATTAACAGCATGAGGTCTATTGAATATCTAATCTTTGTTGATTTAAGCCATAGAATTGCATTATCCTTTATCCATTTTAGCATATCTGTAGTTTAAAGAGATCAGTAATTGTAGACATTAATTGTGGATATCAATACAATCACCACATGAAGACCTCTGCCAAAATCAGTAAACCCAAAATTTGAACCCCAATTTGACCAAAAAAGCAAAAAATGTTATTAAATAAATAAAAGAGATATTATGTGTTACTCTAATTTCGAAAATTTTATAGTAAAGCTTAAATCCTAATATGTTTGACTTTATTGTCTAACAAACGGTATAAGACGTGAAACCCGGCTAAGGTACAAAATATTACTTTTCCATTTTTTTATGTTTCCTAAATCTTCTAGTTTAACATGCAAAAAATGATCTCATTTAAATGTTCTATAAATTACACATTTGTAACATGAAGATGTCAAACTGTGTCGATAATCTGAATAATTCTGGTCTAGTGACAACACAATATATATAAAACATTTACAAGTTATCAGTGTTCCAATTAGTTGACATGTGCAATCCACAGTGTTATCACCACAAACTAAAGATGGAAAAATTATAACTAAGGGGACATATTTCACTGAATAACTGGCCATCTCTCATGTCCAGGCATGTTTGGCTGCACTGAGTGGAAGTCTGTGCCATCGGTTGCTGTTTTTGTTTAGCTTTTCCCATTTAGGGACCTGTTTAAACTATTTTTAGACTTTTGGTTCCATGTAATCTATCCAAATCTCACTTTCAAGGTAACAAGTATTGTAAATATTGTACGTATGATGTATGGCTGTGTTTGTGGACCACAGAAGTTCATTAGTCACACTTTCTTCATTTTAGCTCTGATTCGTTGGGCTCTGTCACCTCTTGAGAAAGATATCAAGCTCTTTGGTGGTAAGTTTTATAGCCTGTTTGCCAGCGAGTCGCTAATTTGATCTGCTGTTTGGTAGGCTGTAATTAAGGGAGGTTACAGTGGGTTTATTGGTGTTTTTCTCTCACAACAGGCGCCTGCTGTGGCTATAAACAAAGTTGATAAGCGCGAGTAACAGAGCACTAGAACACTGAACATGCGGGTGTCCGACCAAGGAAATTAACTACAATTAACTACAAACCTCCAGTAAATGCACTATAAACCTAAGAATAAACTGCAATGGTGAGTGAAAATTTTCATGGGGTTTACTGCTGTGACCCATTTTAGCTTTAATACAGCCATTTGACCTTTTCTGGCATAAAAATACTTTTAAAATACTTTAAAGTCATTTTAACCTCTAAAATTGTGACCATTCCTTCAGAAGTCTAAGTTATGCCACATTTACTATCTTTCTTCATTCAAGTGAAAGCAGTTGAACTGTTGACAGAAGGGGTTTGTGTTCACCCCAGACATGGAAAATAGAAGTCAGCGTTAACAAGTAGTAAACACCCAGATCGGATGCTTGACCGAGTAGTCTTACTGAAACCGGAGCGCTGCATAATGATAGGTAATCACTATGCTAACATGGTGCATTTGTGACTCAGCCACTGCAAGATGGCGATGAAACCCAGACCCAGGTGGAGATGACATGTCAAATATATACAAATGCATGTATAACCATCCCATATGTCCACCATAATGGACGGAACAAACGCGTAGGGTTTGTTTGACCTTCAACCTATCCTGTGATCCAACGCTACGCTTTCAGTAATGGGCCTCCTCTTCCAGTAAACTTGCTTCTTTTCCTTCCCGTAATGGCTACTTTGTGTGTACACGGTCTTCAAACCACAGAACGACACATGATGGAAACGGATGAGAAAAAAAAGAACGGAGATGGAGTGACTAGTCGTGTATTACATGGAAAAAAGAAAAAAAAAAGACGTGTAACACTTTGTCCAGCTCCTAAAACACAATGGTTAGAAATGGTAACATGCTGAACTGATTATCACTAAATGTCAGTCTGCCATAATGGGAAACTGTGCCATATTCCTGCCTCCACTTTGTATTTATGCTGTGAGAGCAAGTGGAACTCCTCAGTGTTTCACTGGCTTACCTGAAAACTGTCAAAAAAACAAGCCCAAATCCCATCATTTTCCAATCCACTGCTGTAAAAATTCTTGTGATCAGGCTGTGGTGTGACCTCTGTGGCTGGGTCATTAGCAAGCAGCGTGGCTATTGGCTGCCTGTCGCGGCAGCAGAGGGTTATGGCTCCTGCTAAATCTCCAGGGAGGGCTGTAACAGTGCAGAACAACAATAGGGCCAATGCTGTGTTTAGTCTGCGTCTGTGGGGGCTTACGGCAGATTTTGCACTTTGAAACAAGACCCCGACTTGCTACCAAAGACTTTAAGACTCCCTCGCAGTTAGCTTATTACATCTTAGTTGACTTTTCATCTGTTTCCAAGGAACACACAAACACGCTCATATCATCACACCCAGACTCAAACCAGAAGCATGAGCTGATATTCGCTGTTTTATAGTCCCTCCTGGCATCTCAAAATTGTTAAATCTCATGGTTTAATGTTTTAATAAGTAATACCCGCCCTGGCCTTATCAATATTTTCTTTGATTGGACCTTTCACTTGACTTTGAAAAAATACAACACCCCTCATGCAGCAGCCTACACAGCTGTAAAATGAATCCAGCAAGGAAGGGCCCAGACTGCCTCCCCATAGACTCCCACGATTAAATGTTTACAACCCTGTACAAAAAAAGTTTTAAAATCTGTAGCTGACTTCCTTGGTCAGGTTTTTTTACATTTGAGTTATTTTTAGTCTATATAAATTTTAAATATTGACATTTAAAATTCGAAATACTACTTGTCATAGAGTGAAGCAGGGCTGGGTATTCTGATTCGATTCAATTTGGACTCAGTCAGAAATATTATATAGTTGATCATTTACCACTACATATCCACATTTTATATCTATGTATAAAAACAAAGCTGACACTTGTGAGACTTCATCACAGCAGATGCCTTTGTGTCAAAGTAATTGAGGGTAAAACACAGAAAAACATGAAGGAGATTTTCTTGGCCTGGCTATTTATAGCATATGAGAAAACCACGAATCAACATATGAACATTACCTGATGCTGCTGAGGTGAAGCAGAGCAAAGTTACAGAGGTTTTATTAGAGACACAGCTGAGCGTTTTGCATCAGTTGTAAACGTTTAAATTTCTTTGGTTTTAAACAGCAAAAATGAGATTTTCTTGGAGGAGGTCATTTTTTTACAGCACTGTAAACAACGGTAGACTGGTGCGTAATAAGCTAGCGAATTAAGCAGAAAACAGATTTTTCGTGGTAAACTGGTCTCAAAGTACACTGAGAGAGAAAGAGCTGTGCAGGAAGTTTGATTTTATTGTGGTGGAAGCAAAACAGCAAAGGTAAGAGGGAATTCATGACGAGGTTTATCAAACGTGAAGTACAGTTTTGATCTTCTTCAGTGAACTTTGGTCGGAGAGTGACAAAACCTGCAGCATCAGAATCTGAGATTTGGGCTATGAGCACCGACGGCTTGTCTGCGTATGTACCGTTGGGGGAGAAAGCCGACATCTCACTGATCATGAAGTGTCGGGTCCACGCTTTGTGTTTACGTCTTTGTACGGAATTCATTTACCTGCTCTGCTCTCATTTACTGTTTTAGCTGTTTGGTGGTTGTTGAAATAGTTTTGTGAGCTTTAACCTGAGATTCTGTTCTTTCTAGAAAAATATATATTTAAAACTCGATTCAGGATTTAATGAATCGATATCGCTTTACTCAAGCTAAAATCGACGTGAATCATTTCATCTTATCCAATGTTTGGATGCTAATTTGATTAAGTACACATTGTTTCAGGTCTGTCTACAGGGAGTGCAGAATTATTAGGCAAGTTGTATTTTTGAGGAATAATTTTATTATTGAACAACAACCATGTTCTCAATGAACCCAAAAAACTCATTA
>NW_005187406.1:5893764-5895413 GCF_000239375.1 Pundamilia nyererei | reverse complement strand
TGGAAACCGGGTCCAAGTGGCTCTTTGGGTGTTAAAAGTTGCAGACCCCTGGACTAGAGCAATGACATCAGTGTTGTGTTTGACAGTGTGGCAAAATAGAATGGAAAACCTAACAAGGGTGTTGCGCATATTATCTAACTGTTTAAAAAAAAATAACAGTCATGTATCAGTTCATTCCACTGACAAACCACTACTGACATGTTATTTCCTGTAATCTTGTGATCTTGGCTCTGACCTTGAGCATAGTTTGAGTAAAGATCTGTTTTGTGATCAGTGTGTCTAACTATGATTCAATTCTGATCAATACTGTAGAATGAATAGTAATTCTGGTGAATTGTGAACAGACAGATGGAAGGACAACGTGATGGCGTACGTTCATCGATCATTTGACAAGACAAGCTTACAAAGCAAATGACATGAATATCTGTAACATGTATGACTTCAACTTTGCTTTTTGGTATGAGCTACAAAATGATTCTTTCCATCACAAACCTCTGCGACCTACAAATGGAGACTTTTTTGGGCCTTTTAACTGGAAAATATTTATTTCATGACCATGGACACAAATCAGTACATACAGTATGACAGCAGACTGATGAAATCTCATGCTCAGGACAACCAAGCAATGTTGGGAAATTCATGTTGAGGACCTTGAAAAGAATTCAAAACACATCAGAATTAACCGGCTTCACAGTTAATGGACCAAATGGTCAAATTTCTGTATCACTGTGTTTGGTTTTAAGTACTGTAAGAGTGAAAGAACATTGTCATCATCATCAGATGAAACGAGGAATAACAACTTAATCATTTTCATCCGCAAAATTATTGTTGGAAAAAAGGCCAAACTCCCTGGTGAATACCAGAAAAATAGAGCTTAAATTAACAAAAGGAATTGCATTAGTGTTCTCCATTAAAATCAAAGGTCTTTTCCAAATTCAAATACATTACTAGGTGCAATCCAAAGCTGTTTTACTGTCCTGTGCTCACACTAATGCCTACACATACATACTTTATACATATGCTGGCTCAACAACTTTATCACTACACAGACAAGATTAAAAAAAAACATCTCAGCTAAGAAAGTGCATACAAATGAACACACAGACAGTTTCATGATGGCACAGTGGGACATCACAACCAAACCCACAAAAATTTAGCTTGTAATTACGTATGTTACACAACACAAGTTTGCTTTTGGATAAATCCAAGGAGGCGTTTTATACTAAATATCTAGTAGGCTGATAAGACCATAACAGTGGCACCAGCTTTGTTGGCCAGTGGACAAAGAGGTTATTTTCCGTGTTAAATGCACAGACACTCAATGCTATAGACAGTCATGCAAACAGTCCTAAGCGGGCCATGTCCAGCTTTAGCTGAACCCTGATTAGCAGTGTCACTCTGAATCTTAGCATTGGTTTTAGTGCTAAACCAGACCTTAGGCTAATTGGGGAGGCATGATAAAAATTACTGAAAAATGGGGGCAGGGGATCCTACATAGGACTGAGGGAAGTGGAAGAAACACAGATGGAGGAAAAAAAGATACGACAAAGGAAAGAACAATCACGTAGAGATCAGAAGGTTTATGAAAAGTTAATGAAAGCACGCGTAGGGAATTCCTTCAACACGTCACTCTGCTGCCAGAAAAAAAA
>NW_005187406.1:5891105-5892165 GCF_000239375.1 Pundamilia nyererei | reverse complement strand
AGTCCCACTGCAGACAAACAGGAACATAGCTCCTCACTTCGCTAACAGCTAAAGTTAGCTAAAGTTAAAGTCCTTAAAAGACTCACATTTCCTCCTAACATGTCAGAGGTCAGTAAAGTTGCTGTTTCAACACCATTGAAGTGTTAAAGAGTTTACATAAATGTTAACCTGGCCATCTCAATCAGTAAGCTAAAGTGCTAAAGCTAGCTGTTGTGTCTCTTTATGCTAACCATGTTCTGGTAGCATGTAACTTTTTAAAATGTAGACCCATTTTTTGACTGAAACCAAGTATTTTAAAAGATATTTCATTATACACAAAAAACACAAATTAATTAATATTAATACCTAACGTGGTTGGGCTATGAAAGACCATTTTTAGATTAGCTCAAGCTAATCAATAATGTAGAAATGTGGTAGGAGGATTACCAGTTCTGTTAAAAACAAAAACAGAGGAAGCAGGAAAGCATTTCACGTGTTAGTATCCTGAGCTGTCTGACAACAGGCCAAGCATATCACTTATAAAGTTAAACATTTCTGTTTTTATGACTTCTCAGAACATGTGAATCACTTTCTGTTATTTGACAGTGCACTCAGCAGTGGCAGCATATGAAGCACAACCAGGGGAAAATGGACAAACAGACCAAAAAGGCCCTGGCACAGTCTCGTAAAACTGAGTTGACCTTTGTGTGATTCCTTTGACAACATTCAAAGAAATAAGATATATTAACGATGCTGCGTAAAGAACAACAGGGGGGACAAAAAGAAGAGAGTGAGCGTGGAGGGGAAAGATCAGCAAGTAGAAAGCTCCACTAAATATCAGGAGAGGAAACGTGTGACGCCGGTCTAGAAGGTGACACCTCTGGACCAATCTAAGTTTCCACTACACACACACACACACACACACACACACACACAAACACACAAATATACACATTACTGATGTTTGTGTTGCTATGTGTTTGTTGAGCAGGTTGAGAGGTGTGTGTCTGTGTTGCGTGAAAGGAGGGGCAGATTTCTAGAAAAGAAATGGTCACTATGTCTGTGGTGTCGGGTGGGTATG
>NW_005187406.1:5887376-5889329 GCF_000239375.1 Pundamilia nyererei | reverse complement strand
GCCCTGTTAAAAAGCCGCAGATCACCCTGCTGGTTTTGTTCCTGAAAACCACGGTGAGTACATATTTTAGAACGGCTTAGAAGATGATGGAATTAAAGCAGAGGGTGGAGGAAGAGGACTTAAGGATGACATCTTGCATGTAATGCTGCTAATCCCCTCATTTTATTTCCCAAAAAATCAGCAAAAAAACCCCTAGAGATCCCGTTAGTTGTTTACCACAGAGTGCTCGAGAGAAATTCCACAACATGAGGTCATTACCTTTGGTTTCTATCGTGCACTCTGGCAGGTCATATTTCTCTCAGCATATAATTGTGTCTGCCTGTAGCTAATTATTTGTGTAAACCTGAGCAGGCTACTGCTGGTGGGTTTTATAGGATATATTAGTTATTTTAAATGACGTTGAGCGCAGCAGGAAAACGGTAACGGGTAGTTAAAAAAAGGCTGACACTTTGCATGTGTGTTTGTGATGGTTTTGGGGTATGTTTCAGGGCAATGCCACACAAGTATTGGGACTCACAAATGTAAGCTTTAAAAAATGGATGAAACAGACAAACTTACCTGGCTAATTCCTAATAATAGTAATAATAATAATAAACGTTTATTCCAGTAGCTCATAACCTGGGCTCCAGGGCTTAGGGTGTTTTTAAATATTATTTTTAGGCATTTATATTGGTGATGGAGATAAAAGAGAGGGGTATGTCATGGAGCCAAGGACATTTACAGCACACACATGACACTTTTACTACTTTTACATAATTTGGGGCTTTATTCCTGCCATTAATCCAATTTTATTCCAATTTTTTCAAAACTTTTCTACTCTTACCGAGTTCTTTTACACTGAATGCCACATTCACCCGTTTACATGCACATTCATATAGTGCACCCACATGTGAGTGCTTCAGGGACAGTTTGGAGTTCGGTATTTTGGGGTCACTGGACTGGAGGAGCTGAGGATCGAACTCCAAGGTCCAAATTAGCAGACCAATTAGTGGAAAGTAAAATGTCCTCTTCATATTTAAAATACTTACATGCATCCACCTGACCCATATAGTCTTTCACTCCCTTGTTCATATACTGTAAAAAAGCTGCTTTTAGCTCTATTTTTTGTCTAACTTTTGTCTGTTGCAAACTTCTACCCAGCTGTTTCTTTTCAGGGTGTTCAGTATTTTTATTTCAAGGACTTTTTTACTGTAGTTTGGACAATTTAAGGAAAGTTTGCTGCTTTCAGCTTATATACATATTGAAACATAGTGAACCATGGTGGGAACAAGCTATAATAAAATCTTTACCTTCATCACTCAGCGTAGCCTAAATATAGAGGTTCCACTCTGCAAAGTGTTATGATTGTGCCCACCAAGAACTTATTTAACTTTGTATCTCTTTCAATTAAGATAACTTTTTTTATTTTTATACCATTAATCATTTTGTCATAGTTCCTTCTCCATGTGGCCAATCCTCATTTTGAACAGAACCGTGTTTATATACTTAACATGTAAAAGCAAGTACACATGTAGGAGATCATTAGAAGGAGCCTGTGAGAAGCAGAGGGGTTGTTGCTTTTCATGTTGTGGTTTGGTACAGAACATTGGTGAAGTCAGATAGACAGTCTGCAGAGCCACGCGGCACAGCGCTCCAGAGCAGCTTTACTCTGCCAGCCAGACTCGGCCTGTGGCTCAGTCCTGGCATCGGCCTCCAGCGGGACCGTCGATAGACTCGCGGCGGTTTCCTTTCATGTTGCTTTCACAGGCTTAGCTCCTACTTGACAGTAAGACATTAGCAGTCACAACCACAGCACCAGAACCTGGTATCTACACTCCTTTTACATTACCCCATGTCATTACACAGCTAGCTAAAAGGTTGGTCACATGGTGAGATTTCCATTACTTGTGAATTCTTTGCCAAGGTGATCATACCAGGTGTTCACACACTGTAAACACACACATGGACAAGAAA
>NW_005187406.1:5883857-5886021 GCF_000239375.1 Pundamilia nyererei | reverse complement strand
GCCCCCTGAACTGAACCCTTAAACTCTGCATGTGTAAAAAAAGCTTTTAAAAGCTTGCTTTGGGGCAAAGTCTCCAAACTTCTAAATCTCTCTTTAAAATCCATTTTGACAGCTGATTCTATAGATACAGTCTGTATAACTCGGTGACCATTAAACTCAAAGCTGACTCTCTTCCCATTCATTTACGTTGGATGGAGTGGAGTCTTGACAAAATAACTGTCAAAACGCCAAAATGCCTGCCAGGTGGCAAATCTTTGCCATTCCCCCTAAAACCCAGTTTGCATTGGCACTTGCAATTGTTTATTCATTAACTAACTTTTTAGTTGCTTATTTTTTTGGACTTGCTCTGAATAACACTGTTCAGATTTTACAGCTGACTTAGTATATGTTTATATTTTCCAATCAATATAATATCTAGTTTTTCAAATGGGTGGAGCTGCACAAATTGGTGTTTGAATGGGAGTCACACTACAGTAGTTTTCCAGTTAAAACACTCTCAGATTGCCAGATTGGCTTGGTTTCACCCTTCAGCTCTTGTGTTTCCTGTGGCCTGATTTTAAATATGCCATCTTCATGTATTCCACATGACTGCTTGTAGGTAGCCTGGTGTTATTATGTGTTTACTGGCGAATCCTCTCATGGCCGTAGGTGGGTAATTTGAGTGCAGTGTGCATGCAGGTGAATATGAACACAAAGCCTCACGTAAACTACTTGAATTCATTACGCCACTAACTGTGCAAGAGGCAAGCTGTTCCTTGGCAGCGAGCCACCCCAGTTTAAAAGGCAGCGAGATGGAAGTGAAGATGGATGGAGGGAAGCTTGCAGCCAAGTCTGCACCGCCTGCAGGAGAGATAATCAGAGCTCCTGCTCCTCTCCTAACGAGTACTTTCAGTGTGGGCAGTGCTAGGCCAACGTTAACAGCCTCAAACACCTCATCAGAGGCTGGAAGTAAGAGTCAGATAAGGCAACAAACAGAGTCTGAGTGAGTGTGTGCGTATCAAACATTTGTTGAAAGGAAAAATCAAGAGTGTCAACTGTGTGTGACAGTTTAGCCTGAGTACCAGATGAATCTGCGAGCTCATGTTTCATTTGTTCTGGCAGAGTGCATCTGAAATGTGCTGCAACAGATTTCAACCCAGTGCTACCTGTTTAGGGCCAATCAGCCATGTGTCTGGTATGTGGCAGGTTTGATCCAATGACTAGAGAGAAGTGTTATCATCAAAGTTCTTACTTGGAACACACTTGAAAAGAAAAATGCTTTCGTATCAGTATTAACATTTGGACTCTAACACTCACTGACACACAGTTTCAAATTATGCAATCTCTTACTTTTTTGTCATTCAGTGCTGCATCACTTGGTTGTGCACATGTGGAAACCTCAGGAGCTAAACCATGAAGCCAACGTATAGCTAGCAGAAACAGTATGTAAGTCAATCCTGATAGCCTCCCATGTTAAAATGTCCAGATTTACAGCTTTAAAAATACTGATACAAAATGCAGTTTTGTGGCCCTGAAAGGTCAAATGCACTGCAATTACATTTTATTTATATATCACAAATTATAATTGTCACTTCAAGAAGCTTTATATTGTAGGGTAAAAACTCGTCAATAACACAGAGAAGACCTCAACAATCAGACGACCCCTTATGAACAACACTTGGTGACAGTGGGAAGGAAAAACTCCCTTTTAACAAGAAGAACCTGACGACAAAACCAGGCTCAGGGAGGGGTGGCCATCTGTCATGACCGGTTGGGGGTGAGGGGAGGAAGACAAGACAAAAAACACACTATTGCAGCATACCTCAGGGAGGATTCAGCGCCACCTGATCCAGCCCTAACTATACACCTTACGAAAAAGTACTAAAAGCACCAAGAAGTATTGCATGAGTTGGAGAAAAAACATGCTACGGTGTGATACGAATTAAGTGATTAAAAAAAACATCTTCTGGTTTCTATACTTCTGCAGCTCTTCAGTCACTGTTGCCTCAGAAACTCTTTTGTTGTGTTTTGTATGTTTTTGACTGCTGAGGGCCACCGTAGTTTTGGCCTCTGTGCATAACTTCCATGACATAGCAATTGAGTGAGTGGGTCTGGATATTTTGATTGACACGTCTGCTGGGTGTCTTCCACTACTCGAGTCATTAAACTGGATGTCTTTATTGAA
>NW_005187406.1:5862034-5882204 GCF_000239375.1 Pundamilia nyererei | reverse complement strand
GTGTGTGCGAGTGTGCGCACTCGCCTTCATTTTCTGCTGCCGCTGCCTCGCGTCCTGGCGAGGCAGAGCTGCTGCCGGGCACCTTGACTGAATCATGTTCATTACCTCTGCTACTGGAGCCCTAATGTGGCTTTATGGGGAGCGTGCAGCGTCCCACAGGACAAATTAGGCCGCAGATCGCTACATTTGAGGAATAAAAGTGGCTATTCAAAAAGCAGATTGTTCCAATTTTGTCATTAGTTTTACTGCTGGGCTGACAGACGATAGATGTCTGAGGTGGCTATATGATATTTGTTTGAAAGGTTTTGTTCTTAAAAGCTACAAGGCCAAATTGGGAAGTAAAATAAAAATAATAATCATAAATGTTTTGATCTTGCAATTATCCTTCTTACTTTTGCTGTAATATTTATGTGCTCATCTTGTATTGTACAAGAAGATAACCAAAGCCAGAAATGAAAAAAATTAAGTGCACGACCCATATATATATTTAAACAGTAGTTGCTACTACAGATACACATTATCTCAGGATTAGATTCAACTCTTATGAAAATACACAGCAAGAAGGAGCAGCAGGCCTCCACCAATGAACACTAATTATCTGTGTCATTCTTGTGTCGTTGTGTGTGCAGTTTGCAACCCTTGTGAAAATGTTATGTTAGCGAGGCAAAGGATTAGGTGTCAGCATGGGGGTCTACAACTAGCGGGGGGCATGAGAGGCTGCTGTGCATGGCTAAAGCATGTACTGAATGAATCCTAAGTAAGTGTGTTGGCTTGAATTTATATAGCAAGAATCTATGTTCCGTGTACATCGTACATTGGCTTTATTTGTGTGTACTAAAAGCTACTGTAGCAGTTTCTCTGTTTTGGAGTGGAACAAACAGATATAATTATGTGACAAAAAATTGAGGGTTTGCAATTTTATGTTTTTCACACTTTTGTTGGTCATGTAGTGTAGTAGTATCAGTAGTTTAAGTACAGTATAAATGCATTGTTCAGGTAAACAAGCTATGTTACGTTGTACAAATGTGAAAACATAAGTTGCTTAATGTCGACAGGTCTTCAAGGCAGACAGGCTTGTGGTACTTGTTTAATGGAAAATAATGTATCACAATATTAATATTTGTGGTTCAGAACATTTTTTTAAATTCAACATAAATTTGTTTTAATAAAAAATCAAGGTATGGTCTGTTTTTGGCTTATTTGGTTAATTAAAGGGACTTATTATATTTTTCCTTCTTGTTTATCATACATATATTGGTTTACTATATACAATAGTTGATGTTCATATTAAATTTTGACAAGTTTCAAGTTAACAGCTCAGCTCAGGCTTCAGACTGTCCTGACAGCTTATCCTCTACTTGGCTCTGTATGAGGTCGTATCTGAGAGTCGATGTCCTTAATATGATCGTCTCAGGCTCACAGTGAGGGAAATGAGTACAGAAACTCCACCCACCTGCTGTTAAATCCTCCTGTTTACAAAGTGGTGCAAGTTAGAAAAGCTGGCTTACAGGGATGAGGAAGTAGCTAAAACTGTTTGTTTGTCTCTGGGTAACATCAGTTGCAAAAGGACCTCTGTGACTGGGTATGACGCAGTGACTGCCAGCAACCTACTGAATCTCCTGGGCGATACACATTTTCCCCTCACAATCAATGGTTGCCGAGCGTTTTCTAGGCCAGCATGACTGAGTCTTAACACAGAGGATGAACTAAGCAGCATAGAAGTAATGATTACTTAGAACTGTAATGCCAAGTTACTCTAGTAGAAATCAAGAATAAAAATATGAGCCTGGAAATGAGTATAGCAGTAAAATCAAAGCATTATAGGAATAGATTATGAATGCAAGGTTAATGTCATAAAGCTGGTCTCCTCATGGATTTGATTTAAATGATTTTGCAATCTCTAAACCTGCCTAACACAACCAGATACAATACATGGAGTCAAAGGACAGATACTTTTTACTGGTATTACTTTGTTACTTTGTTGGAAACCTTGGTCTCAGCCATACTCAGGTCATCTGCAATGATTCTCTGGCCAGGTTTCGTAGCCGCTCTGTCGTAGTCCACATGGTGGAGATGTGCTGTCAGAAATCTCTTTGCACGACTCTCTGACTGCCTAAAGCCCTGGAGGAAAAGCTGTGCTAACCAGCCAGACTATCAGACTCCAAGAGCACTGAGACCCCCAACCCTCATCATTTCCCTCCTTCCACATGAGTCAAAGAGCCCTTCTTTTACATGCCAGCTGACTGCAGGAGGAAGGAGAGGACAGCAAGGGGAAGAGAGCGTGGCCTGTCGAGGGCAGAGGGCTGGCTAAAACCCACGCTGAGTTTTAAGCATCTAACCTCTGATTACACCAGTGTGTATATTCTCTAAAAGACCATTCAACAAATGTGCAATACATGTAATACTGCTATAATACATATTATATAAGTCTACTGCTTCGCAATAGCAAGCTGCAGCTGTTATGGCACATGGACATCAGAGCTATCGGTGTTGCTCTGATATCTATAACCCAACCTGCGTTATGATCTGCTGGAGAAACTGCAGAAACTCTGTGTGAGGAAGAAGAAGTAGCGCTAGAATAAAAGCAAACCCCAGCTGGTCGGCTCTTCCATCCTTCCTGCTCAATGGTTGCTTGACAAAGGTGCAGCTGTAATCATAGTGTTTACTTTTTCATTCATTAACTGCATGTCCTCAAACATGATTGGCAATCGGTGTGAATCGTAGATCGTGCGAGTGCTACTTCTGCTCCCTTACATGTTAGACTGAGTTAAGACTGGATGCGTCACTGATTCCCTGCCTTATCTTGAGTTACAAAGTGGTAGCTGCTTGCAGACATCTCTTTGAGTCTTTCTCAGAATATTTCACGCTTTCCATTTGTCCAGACTCTGTTGCCACTTTTCTGTCAACTTTCTCCACTATCTTTTCTAATAAAGGCAAAATCCCTAAAATAAATTCTTGAAAGAGAAGTAGGGAAAAAGGTCATGATCTGAAGGATATCGCATTACCTGTCAAAACATGGTGCAGGCAATGTTATGGCACGGGCTACCTGCAGAACCGACGGTGTGATTGCAAGAAGTGGCAGGATGAATACTAAGCATACAGAGCTGTACTTTCTGCTCCAAATCCATAAAACAGAGGAGACAGCACTTCACAGTGTAAACTGATAATGACCTAAAATAATAAGCGTTTCTCAAGTCAAAGAAATGGGATAATCTTCAATGGACAATTTAGTCATCTGATCTCAAACCAATAGATCAAACTTTCCAGTTACTGAAGACAAAACTGAAGTCAGAGAATCCCGCAAACAAACAACAACTGAAGGTGGCTGTAATAAAGACTGCTCAGTAAATGCCTAACATCTCTCGAAAATTCAGAAAAAAGTTTTGTTCTGAAGCCTCTGAATTCAAAAATTTTACACTTCAGTCATATGTTGATTTTTTACTTTAAATCCCACTGTGGTGCTGCGTGGAGGCTGTCTTTGCCTTTTTCTTTTAAACACAAAAACAGCTGTGAATGTTTTAAACTTTGCGTTTAGCTTCACAAATCTAAGCAAATTTGGACCTAACTCAGCACTCCTCACATCGACAAATGACTTTCTTTAACCTGTTGATTTTTGTGTGATTACTCAATATTTCAAACGTAGTAAATCCAAACTGGTTCTTTTTGCGGATAATGGCTTCATCATTTGATGGCTTCCAGCTCACACTGGAGTACTTTGCAGCTGAGTGTGAAGCAGTGGGAAATTAGCAGCTCCAAGTCTGAGGCCATGGTTCTGAGCCAGAAAAGAGTTGAGTGTCCACTCCAGGTCAGGGACGAGTTGGTGCCCCAAGTGGAGGAGTTTAAGTATCTTAGGGTCTTGATAATGAGCACAGTGAGAGGGGAGCGAGAGACTGACAGATGGACTGGAGTCACGTCTGCAATGATGCGGGTGCCGAATCGGTGCATCAGGGTGAAGATAGAGCTGAGCATGAAAGTCGATTCACCAGTCGATCTATGTCCCTACCCTCACCTAATAGGGTAGTGACTGAAAGGCCGAGGTTGCGGATACAAGCGACATGTCCTACCGGAGGAAGCCCAGAAGTACAAACAGCACATGGTGGAGAGATTATATCTCTTAGCTGGCCTGGGAACACCTCAGTGTTTCCCTGGAGGAGCTGAAGTAGGAGGCTGGGGGACAATTGATGAATGGATGATGTTAGAGCAGATTTCCTTCTGAATAAAAAAATGAAATTCTTACAAGCAATTACTGCCACCAAAATGAATACAAGCTTCACAGGCAGTAGGGTATATTTCCACAAAAAATATGTTAATTTCATCATTTAAATGAGGTGAATTATTTGAGCAAGTAAAGCTGCTGCACTGAAATATTTCTAACCACCAATTTCAGCAACAGACCTAAGTAAGACACACACACCTACACACACACACACACACACACACACATATACCAGTCCTCCATTTCTCCAAATCACATAACACTTGAACCTCACACACAAACAAACACGGGTGTCCAAAGTGTTAAAGACGAGACCCACCTGCTAATCGCTCAGACAATCTGGCTACTGTAACCGACTTGATATGCAGGGATAACACACACACACACTCTCTCTCTCTCTCACTCACACACACACACACACACACACATAATTAATGAACACACGTATTACTAGTGCACACACTTGCCACGGGCGCTTTCCACACACGCGGTTTACCCCAGTGTTTCATCCCTCATGGGGTGGAACATGTTCTTTCAGCACAGTGCACCCTCACAGTCCTCACTGAGCTAGCAGCGCTATTACTAATAAGGCAGAAAAATAAATATGGAAAGTCAAATTATACTCTGAGTCATATTGCATTGCGTGTTAAGTTGACACACAATAATAAGTCATTCACGTGTGCTACCGACGGTTTTGATTAATGAAACAGGATGAAAATACTTATTCAATTTAGGCTTTTGGATCCACTCTGAAGGTGACATACAATTTTTAAAAAAATAATATAAAATAAGTAAATCCGTGAAGAAAAAACATTTATTTTTGACGAAGAGGTATGTGGAGTCAGATGAGAGAGCGCTGTGTTTAGAGGAAGGGGATGTTGGAAGGTTGACGAGTGAAACACCAGAACAGGATGCATCGGGGATGTGTCAACGCTGAGCCTGATGGAATAGCTGGCACCCATGCCACAGGGCATACACACACACAGATACAAACACATGCACACAGATTTTGCTGTAGACGGGCAGGCGTCCATCACTCGCATCGCTCCTCTCCTACCTCTCCTAACGCTGGCAAATTAGCAGGAATTTGTTGGGGAGGGCTGATTGTTTTCTCTTTAAACGGGGCTTGTTTTCGCTGGGGAAGTCTCTCTCTTGCATGAATATTGTGTGAATTGAGGTGAATGGAGGCCTTCATGAGCTGCGAGGTGGCTGTGGTCTCTCCTGCCACGCTGCCAGCCACGCGTCCTCTACCACAACTCTCGTGCTGATTGGCCCACCTGGAGGTAGGACTGTGCTTGGGCTTCAGCAAGTTTTAAACTGCAGATGCTTACAGAACGACTTCATTCAAGTGAGTGCAAATAACTGGTTTACCAGTTATTACTGTGTGGATAATTAAATGAATCTTATTTATGTAATGAAATCACAGTTGCCTCAAGATGCTTTAAAATATAAGGTTATAATATAATAATACAGAGAAGACCCCGGCAATCAGTTGAGAAAGCACTTGGCGAAAGTGGGAAAGAGAAACTCCTTTTATCAGGAAGAAATCTCAGACAGAACCAGGCTCAGGGAGGGGCGCCCATCTGCCACGACCGGTTGGAGCTTAGGTGAGGAAGACTGGTTCTTTTCCATGGCATGTCTTTTATCCTGAGTATAATAACAATTAATGATTAAACATGATTTTTTCAAAAGACACACAGAAAAAACTACAAATACCAAATAAGAAAGACAAAGTACAAGAGAAACCTGTTTGGAGTTGCAACTTTGTCAAACTTGGATCTCAGTTCCTGAAATTTAATTAACTTTAAGTAAGGGAAAGACCTTTCGGGGGTATGTCTGTGTAGCTTTTCAGTCATCCAGGTCATGTTAGTCTAAAGTGTTTAAGTTGAAGGCAGTTGGACTTGTTTTGAGACCTTGAAGATGTTTCACCTGTCATCCAAAAGGCTTCTTCAGTTCTAAAACCTGACGGGGAGTCCAAGGTATTTAACCTCTAATGGCGTTACCATTGTGGTCCCGACAACGCCAGAATATGTCAAAATATATTTGTGAGTCACCAGGAGATGTCAGAACATATTTGTGAGTTGTGAGGGTCACATGGCTCCAGGTGTGAACAGCACTTAAATTGCCCGTGAAGGGATCTTAAGACTGCTTTAGGTGGCTGATACTTAATGTCATAGCTGAAAGGTTGAATCTGCCCAGAACGTCATTCAGATCTTGGTTCCATCAGTGGAAATTCATGAATTTGCAGGTACAGGAGCTTATTCCTTCAAATGGTTATTGACTGAAATGTTTCCATTGGCCAGCATTAAGTAAAATTTGGATGAATCCAGCCACTATGTCAAAAAGCACCTAGATCCAGTTTGCTATGATTCACTCAGCTGGACAATGGATGTATTAACAGAGCCAAATCTGGCATGGTGAGTCAGCCCTGCTCCCTATTCGTCCCAACAATTTGTCCTTCCAACTGCAAGAGGAAAAACATAATGTACCAGAATGTAATGTAATTAAAACATTGATCTACATGGGTGACATCAAGTCAATTTAAAGTCAAAAAAATGAGCCCCTTCTTATTAGTAAAGAGTTGGTACCACTTCTGTTTATGCCCACAATGACTACAAATGAGCCACTGTGCCTTTGAGGTGCACAGGAGATTCTGTACCTTGTCCTTCGATCTTTATTTTTTATTCCCTAATTTAACTGAATTTTAATTGATGCATGCTGTAAGCTAAATGATACTGGACTCTATATCCAGTGTAAATATTTCACATACACTAAAGTGGCTTTAACAGTTAGGTTGATAATGTAACCCTAACAAAGAAAAACTGCAAGAGGTACATTCAGGCATTAAAGTGGGCCGAAATGATCCAGAAAAGCATTTCACTGTGTTCAGCTAATGATGAATTAAATCTTGCAGGCAGTTTATTATAAGATCACTTTTCATTGGCTGCAGGCTGGCATCTTTCCAGCTGATGCTGGTGAGGTGCTGGTTGCATTTGTGATGCAAACATCAATAAAGTTGTGTTTGGTGTAATTTCAAATGTAGTGTTTGAAACGCTTCAACAAAAATCAACAAAAACTGTTAAAAAAAGGAGCAGTTTTACATTGAGTTTACTAGATAAATGCAGAGCTTCTGTATTTTCTAGGGACAAAAAGTTAATGTGTGATACTGAGCGAAAAATGAAAGATTGTTTTTAAAGGTAAGACTGCTTAGAAAATAATCTTTCATTTTATAAACTAGAAATTTAAATCTTACATCTAGGGTCATAATTGAAGTTAGATTTTTTTCCTTTCAATCATAGTGTATCTATACATGTGTGTGTATGGCTCAGGTTGTCAGTTAACGTGTACACTAAAAAAAATGTTAGCTCATTTAATAACATGCATATTTTCATTGTAATTTTGTTGCATAAATACAACAAAATTAGGTCAATTTACTGCATTCTAGTTAAAGGAAATTTACTTGATTGGCAGACAGTCGTGGGGCAGCACGGTGGCATGATACTGTGCACGGTTAAACACTGTTGCCTCACAGCAAAAAGGTCCTGAGTTCAATTCCACCATCAGGCAGGGTTTTTCTGTGTGGAGTTTGCATGCGGGCTTCCTCCTACAGTCCAAAGACACGCAGTTAGTGAGCAAAGGTTATTGGAAACTCTAAATTCCCCATAGAGAGTGCAAATGGTTGTCTGTGTGTGAGACTGGCGACCTGTCCACGGTCTACCCTGCCTTTAACTTTAAGACAGTAAACATTCCTCCTGGCTGGCCTGGGAATGCCTTGGTGTTCCCCCAGACAAGAGGAGAGGGAGGTCTGGGCTTCTCTGCTTAGGGTGCTGCCCCTGCAACCTGGCCCCGGATAAGCAAAAGACGATGGATGGTAGACATTGAGTTTATAGCAAGCACATTTTCCTTAAAGGTTATGTAATTTAGGAAAAAAAAAAGGTTATGTAATTGTATAAATGAACCTTTTGATTTTATATATTTTAGTTGCATTTTACTCAAATAATTGGTGGTGAAAAATAATTTTTAGTGCATTCTGGAAACTACAGATATGTTAGGTTAGACTGCTGTGGCATGGAGCAGTTTACAATGATGGATGCTGGATTGATGCAGGGCAGACTGTGGTATCCGTGGTCACTGCCAGTTAGATACCAAATAGAAATTTCTGGAAGGATTTTGCAACAGCAAAGATAGTGGTTGAAGAGTAACTTCCAAAAAGTTTTGAAAACCGTATTTTTTTTTATAATAAACAAATCACAGTCACCTCAAATTGGTTCATATTGTAAACCAAAGACCTTACAATAATACAGAGAAGACCTCAACAATCAGACAACCCTGTATGAGCAAGCACTTGGGGACAGTGAGAAGAAAAAACTCCCTTTTAAAACAGGCAGAAACCTCCGGCAGGCTCAGGGAGGGTTGGCTGTCTGTCGTGGCCGGTTGAGGGTGATGCCTCATGTAACATCTGATCATGTACTGTGAATACAGTTGACTGAATCATAAAGTGTAGTAAACTTTGGTGGAGAAGCAGCATCGTTCAGTCGACCACAGCCTGGACACAAGGAAAGCAAATCTGCTGGAGCTCACAATAAAAGTTATTACATGACTCATTTCTAAGCAAGTCATGTCCACACTGCACCACTGGACCGGAACTTTGGGTTTGCCCACCTCATTCCCATTGAAGCACCAACGTTCTTACAGTAACATCTGTCTAAAGAATGTTTCTTTCTATCAAACTACAAAATTTAACCTATATATTAATAGGGATTATTTATAATGATAAAAATAAAAAAGTTGGTTAATAAAAAAGAGCTATTCCTTAAAAACACAACCAAACACATGCAGTGCACATGACATACTACTTATTCACAAAGCCTTTAGGTTTTTACACTGATATAAAGTCACAAGTAAGACATATTTCTAGGCTTGGAGGACAAATTAATATTTAAAAATAAACAGACACATCTTGACCCTCTTCAGGCCTCTGTGTCAGTCACTCAGCTTGTTTCGCACAGACCGACTCCTGCTCTCTTCTCAAAAATAAAATGCTTCATTTAACTCTCCTTCCCACTCACACAGTTTCATGCATTCACACCTGTGATCTGTCCAGTATCCACCCTTTTCTAATACTAGACACTGAGCAGTAATGTCAGGTTGAGTGCCTTGCTTAAGTGCTGCCCTTTCCCTTATTAAACACATATAGACATATACAGTCCATGACTTGATTTTTGCAGCTCTTTTTGCCGTCTAATAGAAATGTCAGAACTGGATTGCTGAATGTTAATCTCAGCTAAATCTCAGTTTTTAATGCTGGCGCTAGTTTTCCAGAAAGACCTGCATGCTAGCTGTCATTTTCCCCGTAGTGATCATCCCTTGTGACAGGTGTGTTTACATGTATTCTCCAAGGCAGCTAATGAGAAAAGACTTGGTGGAACATGGCGTTTTGAGAGATTTATGGGTATTTTCCTTCTTACGTGCAGCATACGGAGCAGAGGCCATGCAGTCAGCACAGTCTGAGCGTGAACTGCATCTGCTCTGAGTCAAGCAGGTGGATGTTTACGTGTGTGGCCGCAGAGAACAGAGTGAGTGATATAAAGTCAAAAGAGGCAGGAAGATGATGTGTTGCTGGTGTTTCACTGTTTATGTCTTGTTTCTTCAAGTGTGCCGGTGGTGTTTGTGCAGACCTCTAAATGTGAGTGTGAAGGCTGACCACAGATGAAGTGTCCTCTCTATACAACCATGCAGCTGAATCACAGCAGTTTCAGGCCTCATACACACACACCCTACCTTCGCTTCCAGTAACAAAAGTTAAAGAAACAAACATGCTGCTTCTCAGTCATGCCGCGATGTCCCCATAGAACTAAGCGTGCACATTTCTTTCACCCCGGCTTTTACTTCCAATTGTAACTTAATCATTTTGCCCTTAACAGAGCCAGCTCATTTTTTTACCACCTTGGTTTATTTTTACTCAGTTCTTTAACAGTAAATTGATGCCAAACTAATATTCAGCCACGCTTAGCTTTATTTAGGAAGTGCCATCTCTCTTCTCAAACAAAACATTATTTTGAGAGAAAGATCTTTCTGCTGTTTAGTTTTCTACAGTTTATTCTATCTATTCACAGCAACTGAGAAATACTTACCTCTAACATTAATGGAGCCTCATTTCTTCAAAGGGACAGAAAAGGTGATAGAGAGAAGTAAGACAAGTAAGTAAGATAAGATAGGAGAGAGCAGAAAGGAGAGCCGGAGGGGGGCGCCCGATCTGGCTTCCCACACCTCCCCGCTGGATCGGGCTGTACGCTCTACCTCCCCACTGCCTCCCAGAAAAGGGAAGAAGAGCAGAGGGGAGAAGAGCGGAACGTTTTTCTTTCCTATTCTTTCATTCCTCCGTTTAGTTTCACTACCATGAGGTTATTTATCACTTAACTCATACAGCATTCAAATACAGCATTTAATATACATTTATATAGTTGCAGGTTTAAGCTGCTAATAATCCTGACATCTTGGAAATATACAGTACTGTGTAAAAATCTCAAACTAGCAAGGCAAAAACTGACTTTTTGCAATTTTGAAGACCTTGAAAGTCAAAATTTGGTTTGCTTTCTTAAGTCTCTCAGGGAAGCTTTCTTGTAATTTCTTCACATAGGCGGGAATAGCTCTCCAAAGTTCTTGAAGAACATTTAACGCTCTTCTTTTGATGGCAGCTGCGTTCTTTTCCATTCTCTGATAAGACAATCCCACACTTCTTCAACAATGTTGAGGTCCGGGCCCTGTGGAGGTCAATCCCTAACTGGTATTGTTCCATTGCATATGTTTCTATCCAGGTATGCTTTTACTGAACTGGCAGTGTGTTTGGAATCATTGTAACGCTGAAAAATGAAGCTACTTCCAATTGCTTGTGATGGATGAAAATGTGACGGTAGCTTCTGCCTTCATAATTTAATCTGTTTTGATTTAATTAATTAATAAGATCCTGAACACCGCTGGCTGAAGTGCAGCCACGAACCATGACATGACAGTGTTGTATAGATGCTGGGGACACTTGCTTTCGTGCCTTTCTCCTGACCTCTTAAATTTAGACGATGATTTGAACCAAAACCTTCAAATTTGGATTAATCACATCACTGGACTTGTTGCCACTGATTGTCAGGCCAGCTCTTGTGTAATTTGGCATACCTCAGCTCTTTCTCCCCGTTTCCCCTTCTTTAAGAATGAGTGTTTTTAATGAGGCTTCATTAAACAGTAGATGGATCAGCTGAATAGCCAGATTCATCTCTCAGTTGCTTGTCAGGTCTTTGCTGAAGCTTTACATATTTCTAAAGGACATGACTTTCAGATCGTTCATCTACTGTGGATATTTTTG
Source organism: Pundamilia nyererei (assembly GCF_000239375.1). NCBI lineage: Eukaryota > Metazoa > Chordata > Actinopteri > Cichliformes > Cichlidae > Pundamilia > Pundamilia nyererei. Next base: position 5,870,631 of record NW_005187406.1, on the reverse strand, counting down.
TGTGTGTTATGTTTGGCATTTTTAGAGCAATGGGAACAAATATGTTTTTGCAATGGGCTGCTGGTAGCAAAGGGTCTAAAGATACAATGTAAATGTAGTTCTTAGCTAAGTTGTGCAGAGACAACACTGCTCCACGGCTTTTTTATGCTTGAAATTATCCATAGATTGATGTTAAGTGGCTGACCAATCAAACAATCTCAATTCTTCTGACAATTTTTAGGTACAAGAACTGTACTGAATGAACTAGAAGTCAAATAAAAACTTTCAATAACCTTCACAAAGCCTGGAGAACTCTTGCTCAAGAAGCTCTGGCTCCTTGGAAGCATGAAAAATGAAGGCTATTTAAACGGCGTTTTGCACAGTACTGTTTAATAGAAAGACGATCCAGGAAGCATTCAAGCCATAATGCAAAACCAAAGTGAAAATAGAAGCCACTCTTATTTTATTGATCACTTAAAAATTACAATACTGCCATCTGGACATCGAATGGACCATCACTTGTGTTTTTTATGGTGACAAACACAATCAAAGTTCACATTTAGCAGCTCACACATTTGAAATGTGAGACGCGTCTATTAATTTATTTTTAAACATAACCTGACTACATCCACCTCCAGGTGTTTCACGGCGACCGTCCATCAAGCACTCAGTGTGGCAGCAGCTGCTGCAGCTGGACCACTGCAGGAACCAGCTGTGTGCATGTGTGTGTGCGTTTGCATGTGTGTGTGTGTCCTTCCAGCCAGCTGTGAGGAGAGTGAGAGGTCTTTTCCACCAAAGTCAGCAGCACCTGGGCCAGCTCAGGGCAGGACCAGCAGCCAGACCAGGCCACCCAGCTTATCCTGTGGACTATTAGTCCCAGACTGTCTATTGTTGTTTTAAGCAAAAATCCCCCTCAGATACTTTTACATCGCTCATCAGTCTGCAACGCTCAGTGCATTCCACAGGTTCATATGAGATGCAGTGCTGTGATTCATGCTTTAGGACCCACCTTGCCTGAACCTGCTCCCCTGATAAGCATGCAGAGAATGAGCTATACATTATATAAGCATGTAGAAAGAGCATTACCTTTTCTAAGACGAGAGACTAAGAGCTGGCCTCTGACTCTGCATCCTCTGTGTGGCCACCTATGGCATCCTAATGCGTCATCAATATTCAGCACATATGGCTTACAATAATAAGATAAATCATACTTTGGATAGAAACATAATCAGTTAACACAGAACATAATCAATTATTTGTTTAGATCTTGTTGCAGGGTATTCTGGCTCAGGATCACCTGCTTGCAACATGTAATCCTGCAGGCACAGAAGATAGGAACTGAATTATGAAATCACATGTTTATTTTTTGAAGGTTCTTGTGTGTTTGCTAGAATTTATGGTGAAATGCAGGCGTGAAATGGACGAGAGGTTTGGATATCAGAAGTGGTCTGAAGAAAGGCATCGTGGAGAACTTGCAGTCTGGTTTAGCGATGATGTAGAACTGGGTATCTACAAATGATTTATCTTATGCATGCAGAATGGCAGCTATTCAATGTTGCTATTGAATGTTAGTTCAAATAATCAAAATTCCTCCACAATTTTGGAAATCTTACCACTGAACAGCATGACTAATGGTCTCGGTCGTTCTCATTTCAGATGTCACATATTTACTTGTGTAGTACATGAATTTCCATAGGGTGGTGTCTTGAATCTGAAGATATGAGTCGGACACTTGCATTTTGCAACTTTTATGCTCCCTGGCATGTTTTAGTGATCATCTTAGATATACTGAATGCCTGCAAAAAAACAGTCTGCTCATATTTTGTGTCTACTCGCCCTTTGTCAGTAAAAGGCCCTCCTCTTTCCACTTCATAGCCAAGATGTTGACCAATGAGGATGAGACAAATGATAGATCTACCACAGTTACCACAGAGGCTGAAAATCTGAATAGCTCTATATCACATTGTTATCATTGTGAGCTTCAGATCAGTCTATTGACCTTGAAGGAGAGGTAAATAATTCTGGACATGCTCCTGTCTTAGTGAATTTCCATAGCTGTGTTTGATGCTGCAAAAGCACTTACAGTACAGGTGTAATATAAGTGCAAGTATGTGATTTTTAGGAAAATGAACCTCTGTTCCATCCATTGGTGACATGTTGGCCTACCACTAAAATTCCATTCGTGACGCTGCTGTTAAATACATCATTATTATCATGACAGAAAGAAATTCAAATCCCACCTTGAGTTAGGAGAAGTAACCTGCTGCATTTTAAACAGAGGAAGAGAATTGTTGCTTAACCAGACATCACCCCTGCACGGGCTAAGGCAGCTTTCAGCCTGATCCCCAAGCCGCGAAAACCCTCGCTAAGAGAAAGAGCAGCTTTACAGCAGGATTAGAGCCCCGTCTACCTTTTCCTCCTTTTTCTTTTCTGTCTCGCTCTCTCTTCTTTCTACCTAGGACAAACATAACATAGCCTGCTATTCACGTCACATCTTGCCAGTAGCCATCACCTCGATGGGAGCCAGTGCTCCACGCACGGTCTGGTGTTGAGTTCCACCAATAGGGGCAGGTTACCAGCTCCCACTGCCAACAATGTCCATAGAGTGCAAATGTTTATTTTAAAAGTTATGTTCGAGTATTGATTTTATTTCATTTTCCCTCCTCCTAGGCCGCCTGCTCTTGGCTCAGGTAAAGTGCCTGTCCATCATGAGGTTTTCCTGCTGGAGCCAGGCATGTTGTCTGTCTCATAAAAGCCGCTACTATAGTATAATGTAGCCCCGTGCCCCGAAATGTCCGCCTTTCCTCTCCAAGCACGCTGAGCTTCCACTGAGGATGTGTGTGTGTAGTGTGTGGGCCCTGTCCAAGAAAAATATGTTAGGGGGCCTCATGTCTTATAATAGTCTGGACATAGAATATCTCACCTACTAGCAGGAAAAATATAACAGTTAACATTAATACCCGATATGTCTCTTTACCCACTTATCTTATTTTATATACTGACCCTGTATTTGTATTCAATTAGCTTTAAATGGGTTTATGTTTAATATATGGAGTCACACTAACATTCTCTGTTCCCAAAACATATAGCATAAAATATATTATCTTTCGCGCTTCCTGTCTGAAGTGCGGCTCACTTTCCACCGTGTTCGTGCTTTCTGGAGCAGGTTATTGCTTTTGAAAAAGACAGAAAAAGATCCGAAATAGCTCGCGCGCAAGACATGAGCCAGACGTCCTGTCATTCTCTGCAGCACTCCTGAAGCGAGGCAGACGATAACTATGATAAGTCTGAAGATGAAAGCGGACAGCAGCAGGTATAAAGGTCACTGTGTTAGCTGCTCTGTTTCAAAGTCCGCAAACATTTCTACAGCTTGTTAAAAACACACTTGGGTTTGAGTCGTTCCAAATGAAATCAATCCTCAGTATAAGTGCTTTGTTTGTTTAATTGGCAGCATTTTCAGATGACGAATTATTCGAAACTGCCCGTGGCCTCAGGACCATTAGATTAAGTTTATCTACTAGACAGAGTTTAGACTGTCCAAAGTTTAAGTGGCATAAAAAAGTTTATGAACCCTCTGGAATGTTTCTGTTTGTGCAAAAGTTTTGAGACACCCTTCAAATTTTTATAGTTGGCTTCCAAGAAGCCAGACTTTCATCTAATTTTTAAAGTAGTCTTGAGCCAGACCACTGTTCTCCAGGCTTTCACAGGGTCTTTGGCTGCTTTTTCATTCAGTTTCAGTCCAATCGTTTTACCTGATTATTTTCAGATGAATGTTTTTGTTTGTTTGGCCACTAATATTGACTTATGACTCATTCAAGATAATGCAACCAGCGACAAACCAGTGTTGTGTACACATAAATAAGGTAACCTAGCAAAAACAAAGCTTAAATGCCAAATTAGACACGATTTGGATTTAAAATCTGTGGCAACAGGTCTTAAGGAGTAATGAATCCAAATTTGATATTTCTGGTTGGTTTGTTCTGGAGTAGTACAGCCATCTGTAAAACACAGCCGAGCGTTTGGCGCTGCATTTCGGCCAGCGGTGTTGGGGATTTTGTCAAAACTGAAGGAATGCAGAAATGCACCATCAGATTTTGATCCACCATGCAATACCATCTGGAAGGAGTTTGGCTCACTTTAGTTTTCAGCATGACAATGATCCCAAACACATTGCCAGTGTGGTAAAGGCATACCTGGATAGAGACACACAATCTGATAGAATACTATCAGACATGGACTCCCCCACCCCCTGCCTCCAGCCAAGAACTCAACATTATTGAAGCTATGTGAGATCTTCTTTATAGAAAACAACGAAAACAGTGGCCAGTTTCCAATGAAGAGCGTTGGACTGTTCCTAAAGAAAAAAATGGCAAGAAAGTTTGCCTAAGAGATTCCAAGTTTTATTGAAGAATCAAGGTTTTATACCAAATGCCGACCCTCGAGCTCAACAGAATTGTGCAAACTCTGTTTTGCCTTATATATTTCACCTATGTTTGGATGTTTCAGTAACTCACTTTACCTGTTTCCTATTTTCCCTAGGTTTAAAGGCCAGAAACACCTTGATAACAATCATATTGTTATAGACAGGCGAGGTGAAGAGTTTGGGAAGTGGTAAGACTCTTACGATGCTCCAAGCAATAGTGATTTTATCTCCTAAAACCTGTCAGAGAAAGGACATCCCACAAACTGGTGATAGGATGATGGGGAATGGTGCTGAAAGAAGCGTGTTCCACAGTCGTTCCAGCTCATCCTAAAGGATCTGCTGCATATTTAGCATCATGTAGAGTCCATACGTTGGCAAGGTTTTTGATTGCTGATTTCAATGCGTAAGCCACAAATGAAAGCCAGAATGCTGTTGATGGCAGAATATTTTTGCTTGCAAATTCCTGGATGAGAATGAGTGCAGATGTGAATAGTTTTAGCAAAGCACACATCTAATGTTGGCTTTCCTGCTGCTACTTTTGGAAAATTAGGTTCTGCTTCAGTGAGGAAAATGCACTTTTTATCTAGTAAAATATGAATAGCAGATGAGACATTTAAGAATATCTTGTGTCATTTAGAGAATGTAATAACTGTTAATGACTTATCCAATTTATGTCATTTTAGGATACTGTTATAGGTTTATACAGTAATTTGCTGGAACATATTGTAATTCCATTTTACAGTTATGCAGACTTTTTGCACATACAGTGGGTAAAATAAGTGTTGAACACGTCACAAATTTTGTAAATAAATATATTTTGTAAAGGCGCTATTGATATTAAAATCTTACCAAATGTTGATAACAAACAATCCAATCCACACATGCAGAGAAATCAAACCATAGATGCCCATAAATTAAATTATGTGTGCTGATGAGAAATGACGCACAGAAAAAGTACTGAACATGCTTACTAAAATGTATTTAATAGTTTGTACAAAAGCCTTTGTTGGTGATTACAGCTTCAAGATGCCTCCTGTATGGAGAAACCAGTCGCATCAGGTGTGATTTTGGTTCATCCTTCAGATCCTGAATTCTCCATGGTCCCATTGATGAACTCTGAGCGTTAGCTCTTTACATAGAATTTCAACTGGCTTGACGATAGGTGATTTATTTTCTTTCTCTGAAACAAATTGAGAGTTTTATTGACTGTGTGTTTGGGATTATTGTCTTGGTGAAATGTCCATCCTCGTTTCATCTTCATTATCCTGGTAAATGGCAGCAGACTTCATCAAGAATGTCTTGGTACATTTTTACATTCATCCTTCTTTCATTTTTACGAAGTGTGCCAGTGCGTATGGTACAAAAAACAGCCCCACGCAATGATGTTCCCACCTCCAAACTTTAATATTGGTTTGGGGTTTTTGGGGTGAAATGCAGTGTCTTTTGCGTCTAAAGACTATACTGCACCAGACTATATTCTCCCAGTATTTCAGACTTGTCAGGCATGTCTAAATGTTGTTCAGCAAACTTTAAACATGCTTCAACTTGCTTTCTCTTTACCAATGGAGTCTTGCGTGGTAAGTGTGCTGATTCCAGGTCCTTCCGTAGCTCTCCACAAGTGGTCTTTGGCTCTTGGACAGCTCTTGTGATAATTCTTTTCACTCCCCTGTCTTAAGTCTTGTGGGAAGCACTTGTGGGGGCCGTTTTATGGTGAAATAATGTTTGTTCCACTTCTGGATTATGGCCCAAACAGTGCTCGCTGGAAACTTCAGTGGTCTAGAAATTCTTTTGTAACCAATTCCACCAGTATATTTTGCAACAATAAGGCTGTTATGGTCATGAGAGTGCTCATTGGTTTTACCAATCAATGAGACACCTTTTTATAGGCCATCAGTTGGGACTGAACCAGCTGATGTTAATTTACACTAAGCAGCAGGATTGCTTTCAGCTGGTCTCATGACTTTCCGCATCTCCTTTTCTAATTGTGATCAGCACTTTTTCCCTGTCATGTGTCTTGCAGACATGTGTCTTGCAGACATGCGGTCATGTGTCTGCTAACCAAGTGACATTAACTGGTCGGCCATTTTGGATATGTAATAAGTAGGTAAGAAATCTACTAAACATTATGTAGATGAGATAAACTATGGCAACTATCAGGAAACGTATATATTCCCTCTCATAGGAAGTAAATGGACTGATTCTTATATAGCGCTTTTCTACTCTCCTGAAGAACTCAAAGTGCTTTATACAACATGCCACAATCACTATACTTAGTGCTTCCTAACATTCATACTTTGATGGATGCATCGGAGAGCTATTGGGGTTAGTATCGTGCCCAGGGATACTTGACACGCAAACTGGAGGAGCCAGGGATTGAACCACTAACCTTCCGATCAGTAGGTGACCTACTCTACTCGAGCTACAGCCACCTACATGTAAGAATAGGAAGTAAAACACTTTCATGACTAGCATCTTGCTCGTTATGTGGAGAAACTGGGTAAGGGAGGACAGAAGATGGATCTTAACTTACACCCTCCAAGTGTGTTTCCTGGTACTGTGAAGTTTAGCCCTCTAAAAAGTAATTTTAAATTATATCGACTAGCCCCTCCGCAACCCTGACAAGGAAAAGCAGAAGAGGATGGATGTATGGATATTAAGCCCTACAAAAGTACAAGCAGAATATAGGTGTTGTGTTGGGGAAAAAAGTAGTGATAATTTCTATGTAAAGTATATATTGGATGTGATCACTACCGATACTGGCGGACAGCTCTTGAACAAGGTGCAGATAACATCACGTGCAAACTATACTTATTTTACCCAATGTAGTTTTATGGCCATTGTGTCCCCAATGGATCTCCTGCTTATAATGCAACCTCGCTGTTCGCCCACAACACGAGAAAAAAGACAAAATAAATTTGATGCTCAGTGTTTGAATTTCTTAGTGATTTGCAGTAATGCCAACATTGTTTTTATTGAGCCAGTGATTTTAATGAGTCTTTCGTTATATTGGTGTCTCATGCAGTTATGGCACAAAGGGAGACAATGTTGAGTTGGCACTAGGGCAGAGTTTGGAACGAACTGTGGACTATTAAATGCATTTACAGTACAGTACAGAAGACTGTATGTGGAAACGCAAGCATGCGTTCGGCCACAGCTGCAGTATATGCATGCAAATATACAGCCATCCAAACACAGTGCACAGAGAGATATACAAAGAAATACAGAGTATGTCTACACTGAAAATAAAGACTAATGAGTTAGTAAATGATATTCTTTTCTTTGGAAGGGTATTTCAGCTATCGCAAGACAGATTTTTTCAACCATCACAAAATACCATCCAATCTCTTTTTAAATAAATCATTTAGAATGAAAATAATTTCCAATTGTACTCCCTAAATCTGATTAGTTTACTTGTCTTGGCATAAATACCCAGCGCAATACTTCTCATATCTAAGCACTGGCTCATAAATTGAGCAATTATGGCGTCAAAAATTGCTGTTTGGTCTGCTGCTGAAGCTTATAAACCTATCAGGCGCGGTCTTAAACAATCTAAGAGTCCCTGTGTTATGCCCTCTTAGCTTCTCATTTTCCCCAACATTTAGAGCTAAAACTGTGTGAGAGTCCATCTGAAACAGCTCTAATGAAACTGTAGTGAAAAATGCTCATATTTCTGTATGTCTCCTGAAGTTAAACTTCTGCAAAAACTATGTTTCTTTAAAACTGTTTGAGGTAACCAGGTGGAATTTGCTTCCAAATGAACTCAATAAAGGAATCCAAGACACTTACTGTGCCAGAGAGCATTAAAAAGTCATTATAATTTGTCATGGTGTCCAGGAGGAGTGGTGTTATCATCGTCTTCCCTTTAAGTACAGCAGGCTGTCTAATTTTCACAAAATCAAGACAGAGCTGCTGGAAAACAGAACACCAAATTAAGTGATTCTTCAGCAGTAAAAACATTAAAGAAAAACTAAACCAGAAACAGGAACTGCAGACGCTTTTAAATATAGTAGGTGCACAATGAATTTCTGGAACAAGGCCTCAAACTTTTGAATTTTGAAAGAGGTTTTAAAATTGAGGTAAGGGTGGTGAGATGAGCTTTCACAAAATAAATAAATACATTTTCACACTGCAAAGATGTTCTTTGAGTAAATATAAATGTCTAGTCATAATTTGGTTCAATGGCAGGTTAAAAAAA
>NW_005187406.1:5860252-5861867 GCF_000239375.1 Pundamilia nyererei | reverse complement strand
AAAGTTAGAAGTGGTGAATAAAGTGTTTCATACATGTAAAACTATAAGTAATTCACTGTGGCCTTCATTGTCACTGTATTGCAACTGAAGGCACATCCCTGGGAAATTTCCGATGAATATATAAGAATAAGTGAGGGAAGACCAAGTGGCAAACTTGGACAACAACTGCAGTTCCTCAAGTGGCCACTTGGGGCTGAATAAGTCCCCATAGACTCCCATGTTCAAAAGGCCAATCTTAACAGCATTTAAAAGCATATTTACATCTGGGTACAAAAACTAGTTTTGACCTCTATGGATAGCTTCCCTCTAAAAGCTCTGTTCAGTGGTGTGGCCACTCATGTTCGGGTGAAATCTGACCGATTTGCAAATCAAAAAACTCATAAATATTGTGTTTTGCATCCGATTGCCTCAAGGCCTTATGACATCCTCCACACTATGCACTTGAACATATAAATGTGATGAGCACCTCTTTCATTGAATTTTGAGTGTTTTAATCAACTTTGGGAACACTAAAGAAATGGAGTGTGGGTGCACACAACCTGACAGCTAGCTATAGCCAATCAGTACCTGCTAGGCCTCACCTACGCTACCTAGAACTAGACCTCTCCACCTTGTTTGTGAATTTTTGAGCACTTTTAGTTAAATTGTCTAACTAAAAATGTAGATGGCTGTCCAGTTAATTGTACATAAATCTTACAAAAAGTCTGTTGCTCAGTTTTTGCTGCATGAAATTCTAGTATTTTATTAGCTAGCTAGCTAGATGCTCTGTATGAAATCATAAAAAATCACAAATTTTTATGTTATCATTCTAATTCTGAATAGGTTATTACTTCCTCATTTGTCACTTAAAATAATATTAATAAAAAAAATTACGTTATAGCTAACTTTTATTTGTCTCTATGGCACAGACACCAAGAATGGCAGACTAAGTTTCAAAAAGAAAGAACACAAAAAAAAATTGAAGGCAACACAGCAAGAGAGTAGTGGGAGGTGCTTTGCTGAGTGGGATGTGGCTCATTACCTTTTAATCAGATATTAGCCAGCCACTGACGGGAGAATTTAGGAGCAATTATGTGTGCTAACCAACTGACATGACTCACTGGCACAAAGAAACACTGGCTCTTTAGAGCTGGCACAGTGGCTCTGATCACAGAGCAGGAAACGCACATATACGTACAAACATTCATGCTCCATGCAAGCTGAAGAGCCGACGCTTGATTAAAAATGATAATGATGGGCAGTACTGGATTCTGCAATGCATGCTGTTGGTCTTTGTTCAAGATGGATGGAAACAGCTGATGACTTCTAGCTGAAGGCAAGAAAGTGTCAGTGTCAAACAGATCTGCAGAATTATGGGTTTCAGAGTTTGACAGTGTAACATTTCACAGCCTGTTAGGCTTCAGATATCTGCATTTGGCCATGCACAGCAGAGGCAATGTGCCCCCAGGTTACCGCTGACAATGCAAAGACAGGTTTAAGTCCCATATGCAGTCTGTTTAGCATTTTCACCACATTCTCTCAAAGCAGATTCTTCCATTAATGAGAGCATGTGCACAAAACTTTATTTGCAACAGAAATCATAAAATATAACTTCGCACATCTTTTGTGATGAGCT
>NW_005187406.1:5848161-5857044 GCF_000239375.1 Pundamilia nyererei | reverse complement strand
GAAGAAGATGATTTTTGGGTTTGTGTTTGCTATTGAACTTATTCCTGCATAGTTCTTTTCAGCTATATTTTATCTCAATATATTTGTGAAATGTTTACACTATTAAGCAATCCAGTTGCACCTTAATCATTAATCTTAATCCTAACTAAATCCTGCTTTTTAAATACTTATGTTCAACTTGCACTACACAAAATCCTAATAGCTACTAACGCATTTCCTTATATAAACCCAAGTTTGTATCATTTGTAGTGATGTCATGGGTCAAAGGCATTCTCAGAGTTTTTCTACGTACTGCATCCAAGTTCTCAAGGTAAAGATGCTTTAGAATAATTACATGAAAAAGGAAAGACCATCTCTGAATCGAGGAGGGGGCCTAAGCGTACATCCTTAACCAACTTATAATGCTGTGATTGCAGCCAATCCCCAACTCTATGTGAGTGGTAGTCATGACGATTAATCAACGGTCATTGATCAGTAGTTGTTGATCAATGGCCATGAACATAATTTGCATATTAATATTCAAGAACGCTATCTCCAGATGAACAGAGTGGTTTATCTGGACTAATAGTTTACAATTTATAAAATGGGTAAAGTGGATTATGCAGTGTGTATCATGGTCACAGAAAACTACAAATGCAAATGCTTTTAATAAGAAGTACGCATTTGAACTGTGCTAAATTTATATAGTCAACAGTAGAAAGACTGGTCTTTTTGCAGAGTACCAAAATATGTTTACTATTCTTTTCTTCTGTTTGTATTAATATAGTTCAACGCCATATTTGTTTCATACTCCTGTCAGCATATAAATGTAAATAATACCTAAATGTGAACCGTATGATAAACCTTTATTAAGCAGCGTTATTAAACAGCCTACAAAGCGTCTTTCCAGTGACAAGTGATGACGGCTGATTGGTCATCTGGAAAGCACATGATCCTCATGTTGAGTGCGAGGATGTAAATGTGTACACATGCTACTATCCCCGTCCCCATCTATAAATACCGTGCATTTATTCCAGAAATAAGTAGCAGTAATTTTCGTGAAAACCAGCACTTCCTCTAAATAAACTCAAAGCAAGCTGAGAAAACTTCAGTCTTGTCCACAGCTGGGCAGCTCTGCGTATTAGAGTTGACAAACGTCATTAAAATTCACTGCTCCAAATAACAAATCTTTCAGCAGCCACGCACACACACTCGCACAGAGTATATAACACACAGAAAAACAGAGACACACACACGACTTTCAGCAAGTCAGCCGAAACAGGGATATGCTAACCTCGGCAGAGGATGTCCGCTGGGACGCCGAGGCCAGACTTGGGTTTCTCTCCTGGGACTGACTCTGGCTAGCACGCATGCTAATGCTTGAACGTCTCTTCTGCCTCTGCTTCAGTCTTCATCAAATATTCTGCTTCATCTGGGCCTCCAACCGGGCTTTTCATCACCTATTAGCTCACAAATGTGTGGCGGTGACAAAAGAGACGTTTTGACAAAGTGCCAAAACAGATTGTCACATATTGCTGGTGTTCAAAAGCTCCTCACCCTACCCTTTACTTCCTCTGACTGGAGGACCACTGATTAGTAGCCACTTGAGAAAACTGAACGTCAGGAATGGTAAGTGAATTATTTAGTCATTCAGATCAGTAGATAGTCAGCAACAGAGACAGGGTGCTTTAGGTGTGCTAAAGCCTCTGTGGCAAAGACAAGCCATCTATTTGGCTAAACCACAAGCTTTCAAAGACCAACAACAGGAATGCCAGCCTACTCGGAGCAGGGCGGAAATTTGGCACTTTCCGAGGGTGCAAGGTTTCAGGGTAGAAATAAAAGCTCCTAGCAGTCGTTTACCCCTGCTTTTCCCCTGCAGGAACTTTGTCATCGCTGCAAATTCAGCGAAATGATTTTGGATGACTCGGTCTAAAACTAACAAATTATGTCAGTTTTATTTCAATATCAAAATAAAAAAAAAAACCTGACTGGTACTCAATCAGCATGCTCTGCTGTATTTTCAGCCAATATCTTAAATGGGTCTCACCTCAGAAAACATATTTTTTAAGAATAGCAATTACTCACTGAATAACTGGTGGGATATGTTGTTGTAGCTGGTCATTATGGATTCATTTGCACAGACAGCAGCTTTCCGTTAAAGCAGGTATTTAAAGACACACTGTTGTGTGTTTTACCTTTACTGTCTCAGAAGACAGTAAAGTTAAAATGTTCCAGCTGGCTACCTCCTATATAGCTGCATTTCACAAATACTTAATAATTATATTAACAAATGAAGATGAATTGAATAATTAGCTTGAGAGCAGGTGAGAAGGCATATTTCAAAATGCAGGAAGATGTTATAGTTTGGTAACTTTACCAATAACATGAATTAACACGGTGCGATCAAAAAGTTTTGGGCTGTAAAAATTAAAAGATCCCTGATTTAAATTTAGGTGATGCAGGTTTGACCACTGATGCTTCACAGCAAGACGCTCCTGAGTGTGAATGCACAGGCTGTGGAGTTTGTTCCTGTGTGGGTTCACTCCGGATAGTCTGGCTTCCTCACGCAGATTAAAGACGTGCATGTTAAACAGGTTAATTGGTGATTCTAAACTGGCCTTACGTGGGAACGTGACTGTGTCTGTTTCTCTGTGGTATCTAGGGGGTACTTTTGACAGCTGTGTTAGGCTGTCATAGGGCAGCTATCAGTCCCTGAAAGTCCCATTCTATCTCCTCTTCGATACATTCTCCATTATGTCAAAACTGCAACACGCCAATGTGAGTTTTATCTTGTGGAAATAAGAAGGAAACGTCAATTAATGTTAAATTACAACTTTGTATTGACCTTCTGAACATGGGGGATAAATCCATGCTGTTGAAACTCATGAGGAACGGGTGAAATTAATTGTTTGGACACTTTTAAGATTAGGCTTTAACTTTCCTTTTTGCTAAAGCATGTAGTTCGGGCTGGATCAGCTGACCCTGAATGCTCCCTTAGTTATGCTGCAATAGGTGTAGGCTGATGGGGGATTCCCATGATGCACTGAGTATTTCTTCTTCAGTCACCCTTGTCACTTAACATGTGTTAGTAGACCTCTCTGCATTGAATCATACTTGTTATTAATCTCTGGCTCTCTTCCACAGCATGTCTTTATCCTGTCTTCCTTCTCACACCCTAACCGGTCGCAGCAGATGGCCCCGCCCCTTCCTGAGCCTGGTTCTGCTGGAGGTTTCTTCCTCTTAAAAGGGAGTTTTTCCTTCCCACTGTCACCAGACTGCTTGCTCGTATGATTGTTGGGTTTTTTCTCTGTATGTGTTATTGTAGGGTCTACCTTATATTATAAAGCACCTTGAGGTGACTGTTGTTGTGATTTGGCGCTGTATAAATAAAATTGAATAGAATTGAAAACATCCGTGGTTAACTAATTAGCACAAACACTAAAGTCCTTCCATGAAAAATCATGAAATACATCTCCCACTGGACCCCATCATTATTAGTTTATTTTTTATTCTGTACACTAAATCTGAAAATGTACTTAAATTGCATACATACAAACTAACTTTGTTACATCTTATTTCGACAAGCTACCGTTTCGACATGGTGATATAATATCCTGAATTTGCGCCCAAAATTGACTTTTTACAGTTGATTAGTAGATAACAGATGCTCAGTGTTAGGCTTTTCTTGTAGCCTGTAAATTATAAAGGTAAGGAAATTATGAAGTACGTAAAAATGTAGACAGTGTCTGTAATTCTAAGAGGTTAGGTTGGAATGTTTTTTTCAGATTTTCATTAGTTTGAAGGCTAAGAGCAAAAATATTTAACTTTTGAGCTACTTTTTTGGTCTTAAAGTAAGGGGAATGGTTTAGTGGAGCAGTTTAGCAAGTAAATGTAGTCAAAGGTTACTTTTCTACCAACTATTATAGCTCAGAAAAACATAAAAAACATAAATCATATTGATTAATACAGTTGTCCAAATGCATACAAATGACATAGTGATTCAGCAATATAACTGTCACTGAAAGTAACCAAGGATCCTGCTCATGAACCAATAACAGACTATTTTCACAGCTTCTCCTGCATTCATTGTAAAGCCTGTTTCACTGTGTCGCCCTAGAGAGCATTGCATGGGCTAAAAAACAGACAGCGTGGAGACTGACTGACTGCTGACACACAGAGAACATGCCAGCTTTTGTCAGACTTCCACATATGTTTCTAATGCTGAGGGGATGTGTATTATATTCCGGTCTGGTATCGGCTACAGCTTAGGCTCGTGCTTAGCTCCGTCTGCACACAGACACACTATGTAAGCACTCGTGCATACGGTATGATATGTAGAGAGGCTGTGATAGAAGTGTGGTGGCAGTGGGTCACACTCAATATGACTTAACGTGTGTGTGTGTGCAAATGGGTCATGTTACTATATGGCTGCTGAATGTCTAACAAGGGAGGATGTCAGTCTTGTTTGAGAAGCGGGTGTGACAGCAATGAGATTCAGAGGAAAATGAAACTTCAGCAGAAAAGATTATATACACAGTAGTAGGTATTTTAAAAGTAGCTTGTAGCCCTAAGGTCTTTTTGTAATGTTACGTGCTACACACATTTACACGGTTGTTCCTTGACATAGTTATATACAAATAAAGAAGGCTTTTTAAAATTTTTGACGTAGATGTAGCATCAATTTGTGAGGATACTGAAAAACTCAAGGTTGTAAAATGATAAGATTCTAAAACTGTACCAAACATGACAAATAATGGAAGGACATTTTCAGTCTACTCACATTTGAAGTTTTTAATGTTTTATGTCAGAAAAAAATACGGACATTAGTTCTGCTTAGTTATGCTAAGTTTTCATAAACCTTATGTATAAAATATCCAGGGCTACTTACTGATTGGAGTTTTTCTTGAATAACTGGTTATGTTATGAAAACACCATTTAAGTAAAATTATCGATTGCAAGAGTCCAATGTTAAGTTAAGTGCTGGTTTAGCATTAGCTACAAGGAGACAAAAAGAGTTAGCTTGGAACTGTACAGTTTTTTTTTTAAATGCTACACATATTACAACTTGTAAATGTTCACATTTTAATATGAGAAGTGTACTTTTGTTTCCATTCACTATGGAGGTTTTGCTTTAGCTAGGCTATAGCTAGCTAGCTATAGCCCAGAAACATCACATATGAGTGGGCTCTTAATAATCTCTTATTTTAGTCTATTTCCAGAGAGAAATTGGAAGTCTGGAATTATTTAAATCATTACACTGTTGCATGTATGGAGAGCAGAAACAGACTAAAACATTTTCAAGCTAACAAAAGCATGACCTATTTTTCAAAAGTCTTGTAATCATTTAAAGAAGCCAGTTTTTATTTCTGTCTTCATTATCTCCTAAGCAATAACAAATATGACTATGCTCTTCTATCTTCCCTCTATAGCTCCCTTGAGAGGGCTGTAATAACATGGAATGGATTTCTACTGTGTAAGCTAGCAGTGATAACATGTACTTAGTTATTGCTGCTCTGTGCCACATATCCACCAGATTTCCCTTTGAACCAGTCGTGCGTTCCAAAATTGAAATGGAAGTTAGAGGTTAAGAGTGTTCTCAGCAACATTTTTATTTATTTACATTCGTAATAGATTAAATATACAGATTAAAATCCTAATGATTTATTGATGTTTGAGGAGTTTATGTAATGCATTTAAAAACATGTGCCTGGATAAAAGGGTCTTAATTAAAGACAGGACCAAGAAAGAAAGCTCAGGTCAAAAATACAAAGATACTTACACTCGCCCAACAAAAACTGATCTATGGAAAAAGCTTACATTCTAATAACACACAGCTAAGTAAAAGTTTATGTTTTCAGCAGCCAACAAAATAAATGAAACAGCAGATGCTGGCATTTAGAGTTGTTTTTATCAAAGCAATGTGGACTTGAGGAAGTGGAGTGGCCGTGGTGGGGGAGCACCTGTATATTTATACAGACCTCAGTTCTTGTGATGTCATCTCTTAACAGTAAACATTTATCTGTGTTTTACAATGGCAATCCAGATCCAAGGTCATTAGCGAAACACGGAGTCAATGAAGGAGACCACCATCTGAGGCTGAAAACAGCCGTGGGTTACAACTCTGGAGGCCGTGTTAAACTTACTGAAACGTAGATAGTTTATTTAAAGGATTTGTATGGAGTTGTTCTTGGTTTCCTGGGGTGTGTCGGGAGGTCAGGATGAGGTCTGGATGTAGTCGCTGGGGATGTAGAGAAACTGACAAATCAGTTATCGGCATGTAATAAGTTGACAGTCATCTAGTTCAGTTTGCCTATTTTCAAAATTTTCTGTACAGACTGAAGTATTCGATACTTCACTTTTGGTACATTATATCGGGGCATTCAAATTTAATCATCCGATTCATCACTGGAAGTGCTAATGCATATTTATCATATAAATATGATTTAAATATGTTATATTTTGTGTTATGAGCTTATACCAGGTACATCCATACATTGCATATGAAAATGGACATGGCAGTCAGTTTTAAGAAATCATGCAATTACAGAAGCCATTCTTTCTAATGGGTGGTAGGTGGCCTGTGATTGGAAAAAGCAGTCTGTTTATGTAGAAATCTATGGGAGAAAAGCTCTTGACTCGCTTGCTCTGTGATCTGTGGCTGCTGTTGTGATTTTGTGATATACAAATAAAACTAAATTGAACTGAATGCAGATATGTATATTCCCTTGATGTCTTTGAGAGATCAACACCACGCCATTTTTCAAATCAAGATAGCAATGGCAAAAACCTTCAGCTCTAGTCTTCACATGTTATTTTTTATATACCATTCACAAACACACACCAAGGATATGACCCTGTCCTTATTAAAGTTTACTGACTTTTTCACCTGGGATGACACTGAGATATGGTGAACAATCAGGAGATGGAGCTTGTAATGATACTGATCACCAAAACCAGATTTTATTAGTTATATATTAATTTAAACCCTTCTGTTATTTTAGTAAGACAGTAACTGACACCTTTAAGGCCTGGGCACTATCTTCATCTTTTATGTAAAGTTTATGAAAGTAGTTCTGGTACGGGCTACTTTAAATCGCTGACCCTGTGCCCCTTACTCACGCTTCATGATCTTCCCGAACTAAATAACAGAGAAACCATGAGATTTTTTCATGCTGATACTATCTCACATGTTTAAAATGGGTTGTAGCCAACTCCATTCTGAGTTGTCAGACAGCATTATTTTCACACCGCTAACAGGCTTTGACAAAACCAAAGTCTTCTCATAATGACTGGTCAGTGTTTGTATTCATTGTGAGTGATCAGGGTAGTTGCTTAGTCTGGAAAACCACTAGACTCTTGTAAATGACACACATTGTTTGAACAGGGTGAAATCTCAATTTAGTTTCACATTTACTCAAAAAAAAAAAGAAGAAAGCAGTGAATTAAAAGTACAAAGAGGAATTTCAAAGCCATGTGACGAAAAAAAAAGAGAAAATCCCCCAAAGAGCGCCGATCATTGCGGATGCAGTCAGACATTCAGCCCGAACTCTGACAGCTGCATTAGCGCCATGCTCACTGTTCTGCATATAAAAGTATCTACCAAACAGCAGGGATTATGAGCTTTTTTTTTACGGCTCACACACGAGGAATTCTGGGTAACAAGTCAGCCAGATAATGGTGCGGAACCTGTCCGAACACTGGGAGGTGAGATCGGTGTTGCTCACACTGATGACAGTAGTTCCACGACCGGTCTCAGCGGGGGTCCGGCCCACACACAGCTTTAGTGTAGTCCAAGCATGGAGAACGTAAACAGTGATGAAGCTCTTGCCTTCCCCACGCGGCGCATCGTTTTACCACAGACAGAAATAAAAACAATGAAAACCAAGTGATGATCCATGTTAAGGCTTGGACCAGACAACTGTTGCAATAGGTCATGACAGGTAGTCAGAAGTTCCCAAGAACATCAAACTGTTTCTGTTGTTACGTCTATTGCAGTGGTGTGCGGCTTTCGACTTATCGCTCTTTTTACACTATTCACAGTTGAATCTCAGCATGATGTTCAGGTGGAAAAATGCTGATTAAAGTCTAAGAGCTAAGTCATCATAGGTGGTAAACTTTATTTTGGAGACAGGCAAAACTGACCCTATTTTCATTTGTTGCTTGATTGCCAGGACTTGGGAGAGCAATTTAGGGCTAGAGTTAAGTTTTATGTACATTTGTTTTACATTAAAGACATCAAAGTCTGGTTATTTGGCCTTTTAGGTCTTCGGCAGGACTTGAACCTCAAATGTTGCAGATCACGATTAATGCTGTAAACGGTACACCACCTATAAAAATCAGGTTTTTGTAGTATTTGGGAGTCAGTTTTAGCTTTCTGCTTGGGTAACTGTTAATTAAGTCTTTACAAATAGAATATTCTGAGTGCTATTTGTATATGATTTGTCCAGATAAAGTAATAACCATAAAACGTGATTTTGTTACATTCATAATAGAGCTGTGGACCTTTCTGCAAGTGGATTTTAAAATGGACTTCCTGCAAGATGATGGCAAACACACTAAAACACTACATGTGTTTTAGTGTGTTGGAAGATTGCAACATAGAGGACATAATACCCAGATGCCTTGGTCTCTCGCTATAACGTGGTTCACCTTTTGCAGCCTCGCTGCTTTGCAGATTTTTCTTTTTGAAGTGCTGTACTGTATGTTTGTAAGTTTTCTCCCCAACAATGTCCACGAATCATTTTGCACCGTCAAAGGCACCTGCACAAAAAGTTGGACTTCTGGACATGCTAGAGGAAGGTAGAAGTTACCGTATTTTTCAGAGCATAAGGCGCACCCGATTATAAAGCGCATTAGGCAAGGCAAGGCAAGGCAAGTTTATTTGTATAGCACAATTCAACAACA
>NW_005187406.1:5846210-5847451 GCF_000239375.1 Pundamilia nyererei | reverse complement strand
GAAAAGTTGACGATCTGTAACAGGTCTGACTCTAAAGTCTTTGAGACCTTTTTGAAGAAACTTGTTGGCAGGACATCTAAACAGCAGGAGGAGGAGTTCAGTTGACCTAAGATGTCCTCCAGGTCTTTGCTGTTAATAGGTTGAAACTCTTTCATGGTGTTTAAACAGTTTTTTGGTGGACACAGTACATATCCTGGATCTGCTGTTGATGTACCAATTGCTTGTCTAATTTTTTGGATTTTTTCAGTGAAGAATTTGGCAAAGTCATTGCAGGCCATGGTCGAATGAAGTTCAGCTGCCACTGACACAGGAGGGTTTGTTACGCGAAACAAAACAGTCAGATAAGTCAAACTTTACTCAACTCATTCTTGCTTCCTCCACTTCCGTACCATTGATTCATTAATGTTGAATTCTCTCGCAGCTGCTCTGTTCCCATGTTCTGGACCTGAAAACAGGGTTTGATCTTTGGTTTCATTCTATAATACTGGACTTATTTTTCTGCGAAGGTTTAAACTTTGAGAGTGTTTAAACAAGAGAGAAAAGTCTGAAAATACTCATGCCTGTCTGAGAAAAGTGTATACAGTGTGTAGTGAAGGGTTTTACAGCCTTAAAACATCTATAATACTTGTAAAAAATAAAGCTGCCTACTTTGCAGGTTATTTTTAGAACGTAACTCCCGTGATAAATAAGGGACCACTGTATACAGTATCATCTTCACTGAACCACCAGTGTTTGATGGTTCTCTATAGTTTTATCCCTCCACAAGTCCTGGTTTGTGATTGGCTGTACTGAAGCAACCAAATAGGGCAGCTATTTGTTGACCACCTTTCTTGTACAATCGTTCAGTTTCACTTAAAACCAGATACGGTAGGTGTATGCATAGATGCTTTATATCTAGATCGTTTTATAACCCACTGAAAGATGGAGGAGAATCATCAAATAAGAGGCAAGGCAAGTTTATTTATATAGACAATTCAACAACAAGGTGATTCAAAGTGCTTTACAGAGACATTAAAAAACAAAAACAAATAAAAAGCATGATTTAAAATTGATTTAAAAAAAGTAGAGAAAATCAAAACAGTAGATAACATCAGTAGTTAAAATGTAAGTTTCAAGTTTAAAAGTGTGGATTTGGTGTTTTATTCAAATGCAGCTGAGAACAGGTGAGTCTTCAACCTGGATTTAAATAAACTGAGTGTTTCAGCTGATCTGAGGCTTTCTGGGAGTTTGTTCCAGATATA
>NW_005187406.1:5829176-5845375 GCF_000239375.1 Pundamilia nyererei | reverse complement strand
TGTGGTGTCATCCGCGAACTTTATGATGGGGCATGACAGGGCCTCGGTCTCCTGGTGACATAGAGTGAGGATAGATCAGGGCCAGTTTCAACAACATAGACAAATTTGCTCATTGCTACAAAATGTCACTGGTCTTCCTGTTTGCTACAGTGGACTGAAAGGCCAATGGGACAATACAGGACATGGCCGTTCTTCTACAAGTTCTGGTTTGTAATGCCAGTCTATCCACCAGATATGCAGAAATCTCAGAGAAGTTTCTATTTCTGAGCTGTATTCACTGATAGAACATGAAAGAGTCCAGAAAGACAAGAACAAAGAATAAAGAGATTTGACAGTTAAACACACATTAGAAATGCAAACATCAGACATATGAACAGACTGCCCAGAGATAAAGAATCATACTTGCAATTAGTGATACTTTTATCTAAAGTTTCTCTAGATGCAGCATGCATTTTTTGGCATCCACGGTCCCAGTGGAAATTGAATAAACCCATGAATCTGGCAGCACTACCTAAGAGCTAAAATTAAATCCATAGCTAAATTCTGATCATTTGGATTTTTCATCCTAAATCAATAACGCCAAAAATCTTTGATTCTTTTCTCATGATCTGGCAGTTAATTTTTTGGTGATCAAAGCTGTATTATAGAATCAAACTATATGCACAGACAGATGTTGTACAGATGTTATCTTTAATTCGACAGCCATGAATTTAAATTACTCGCCAACTTTCAAAGTGAACCATACAAATAATGCGAGGGGGCCCTTGTTTAAGATTCAGTTGTTGGAGCTTTCTTATGTTTGTTCCTGTCACATTGTAAGATATCATTATGAGAAGTAGATCAACCATACAAGTCAACCAGCAAAAAACAAGAAGTCACCCATTCATGCAGCAGGACTGGTTCTGTTCCTTTGACACCTCCGTAATTACAGCTCATAAATTACACCGCTCTGCCTGGCAGGCGAAATCAGACCTGGAACGAGTCTGGAATATCTGCTGTTAGTGAACAGAAGACATCAGTTGATTAATGGCAGTCAATAAGAGCATCTTAATATGATTTTAATTATCTTAACACCAGGATCACTGGAGATCCTGATGACGAGAAGAATGAGAGACAGTGTTAAAGGTCTCATCTGGCTTTTTAACATTCTGACATTAAATTATTGAGATATTGTAGATACAGACACAAAGGGACTTGGCAGGGTGAGTTGAATAATTCTCATCCTTTTAAAAACAAACGCTAACAATGATGGAGCTCTCAGGCTTTGCTATGTATCTTGTCAGGGTTGTGCTAATTTAAAATAAAAAATCTCACTGTGTGGGAGCTTTCAGATGCTTAGGCTTTAAGAGAAAATGTGTGCGCCTGATAAATGAGCTCATATGTATCTCCACATGTCTGTTTGTGCATGTGTGTGTCAGAGGTTTCGGTTCAAATGAGAGGCAATCAAGCAAAGTTTGTGTGCTTAGCCAAGGCATGAAAAATCCGGGTAGGACTTGACTTTGCTTCCCACAATACTTCCATATCGGTGTCTCTCCATTTCTCTCCGTCTTTCACACACGGAGAGCCCCCACAGACTGAAAGCTGTTTCTATGATCTACGTTCAAGGGTGAGTAGCTAAATCTTCGCCTTGACCCCAGATTCCATACTTGTCCCTTTAATCCCATCCCATCCCACCGGCAATCCTGTTTCCTCCCCTTTTGCTGTCCCGCCATTGATCCACAGCTCAGACAGAAAAACATACATTGCTTCCACACACACTAAACACACACACGCTTCTCATTTTTTCTTACCAACCCACACACCCTTCTCTTCAATTTCTCACTCTCCCTCATCTGACCTTTCTCACCTTTAGTGCCTTGTTTGCTTGTGTGATCCCCCAGATTGTCACCCCCGACCAAAACCTGTCGTTTAACCTTTTACCTCCTACACTGCGCTGGAAAGCAGCGGATATCTAATAAATGAGGCAAACACAGGACAAACAAACCCATAACTCTGATCAAATTCTAGAAATTGATATTTCACATTATTTTTTAAGAAGCCAATGAAGGACACATTGCCAATAAATACATGCATTTCAGTTCAGTACGGTTCAGTTTTTGCCATCAAACTGATAACAGTATGATGGCGAAAAGTGAACCGTAGATAGATGTTGAAGTTGTTTGCATGAAGAAATAGATCAGATTGTTGCAATGAAGGAACTGAATGCAGTTTATTAGTAAATGGCTATGAAAAGACAGACACAATATCTTCTCCACATGCAAAGATGAGTATTATCAGAGCCTGTTGTCTTAAAAAAAATCATTTTTCATGTATTCATATTTATGTACATGTAGAATTCTGTCTCGTGTGTTTGCATCGTAAATTTCACGTCTGAATGGCACAAATACAGTCCTGATCAAATGTTTTAGAGCGCTTAAAAAAAGGCAAAAAATAATGTTTTGCAAGGTTCCAAGTTGAGCTTCAACATGAAACATCAGCTGTAAAACTGCCTGTTTCAGTTAAAGCGTTGTTTTCAATAAATTGCATGCTCGAAAAATGTTTTGTCTCAGGTTGTGTCCAAATTCACGGGCTGCATCCTCCTGAGGCCGCATTTGTAGACCGATTACGTCACAGCGACGCGACGAAGGCTGTGCAAATTCATAGACTCCTCCGAATGCAGCCGACAAATGCGTCCTCAGGAGAATGCAGCCCATGAATTTGGACACGACCTCAGTCCTATTTCTTCTTGCTGCATGTTGAAGCTCAACTTGGAACCTTGTTAAGATCTAACCATGGAAAAAATGTTTTTTTGCCATTTTAACTTTTGATCAGGACTGTATTGCTTTTCTGTCCCCGATATCAGCATCATGAAAACAGGGATGGAAATGACCGGATGTGAGGTAAGTTCGTTCAGTAGGAAAAGAAATGGGCTTGAAAATGTGAGATCTTGGGACTAAGTCGCTATCGAGTTGATGATTATTTTATTTTTATTTTATAATAGTACAACAGTAGAAAACAATTACTGATCACAAATTTTCTTTTGCTAGAAACTCAAACAAGTAAATCTAGGTGACACTGAATGAACTCAAGAACGTTCATTCAGTTTTCATTTGAAGACTATTTCAGATGTTGACAGTGGCGGTCCTAGCCTGTTTCATCAACAATTGACAATGACTAATTAATATTAAAATCTGTAACATAATGTATTGTTTGGAGTTTAGTCTGTTACTGTTACTATTTTTACCATTTCTTCTTGGAGCAACTGTAACGCACATAATTTCCTTAGGGATTAATAAAGTATTCTGATTCTGATTGTTTCAGCATGACCTGCCATTATGTGTAAAGTGTATATTTATTTTCTTACTCTTCTTATATATATTGTTTGTTTACTTGCACTGCTGTAACTGGAGCCTTGTCGTCTCATCTCTCTATATACTGGACTGTAGCGGAGATGACAATAAAGTTTACTTTGACTTCAGCAGCGAGCAGGCGCACCGAGGGCTCTCGCGCTCACTTTTCGTGTATAGAATTTCGAAAAAACATCGGTGCAAATTATAAGTCTGTATCATGATGTCTGGTGTTTTCGTGTCTGTTGGTTTGTTTTTATTTTGTTTTATTTTGCGAGTTGTTTATTAGATGCTGCTCCAGCCGGTCAGAGAATCCCCCGCCGCCCCACCCTCTCCTCTCTGCGCCGCAAGCAGCAGGCGCACCTCGCAAACGAAGGGCGCCCTTACTCCCAGGAAATGGGTGATAGAAAACCGATCGGTGCCTATGCCATTCCCAGCCTATGCTGGTTGACGTCGGGGCAGCATGAGTACGAGCATTTTTGATGTTGAGTATATTAAAGATCATTTGAAAAAGTGCTTAATAAACAAGTATAGGAATTTGTGCAGAATGAAGAATCTTAATGACTTTATTTATATCAAATTTAATCTGATAATCTGTGTATGATGCCACTTAATACATTTTAGCAAGCGAATGCGCTAACCTTAGTAAATATCTCTAATGTTAACTAGTTATTATTTTAGAATAGTTGTTACATTTTCAAAGAAATAGAATACTTTATGCAATGATTTAGTTTCCTAGAATATATATTCTGTCTTCAAATAATGCCAAAATAGTTTCTATAAAATTAAATTAGCACAAGGTAACTTTAACATTATAATGTTGAGCACTAGTTCTTTTACAGTGAAGCATAGCCTCCAAGCTAGTTAGCCAGGTTAGCTAACTACCTTACCTAGAAATCAAACCAAAACGGCTAACTTGAATTAGACCATCTTTGTCATATTAGGAAAACAAAGAATACATTTCAGCACTGATAAATCTCTTGAAATTCTTTCAGGTGTAAGGCTTTGAATTTTGTTTGGCATCATGAAAAAAGTGGGTACCTTTTGACCTAAGGGAGGTAAGGGAGGACAGCGTAATGTTTTTGCCTTTCAAAAGATAAAAATAATTTACTACTTATTTCATTAACTCGTTTTTGTAAATTATAACAGACTCCCAGCCTTGCACTCACAAGCAGAACTTTGTAACCCGAAGTCATTCTACTATCACTCATTGGTTTCAGATTGGTCTGTTTGAGAAAGACCAGCTGACCCCCTTTCAGAAATGGAGTGGTCTGTAAACACTTAGAATGGATTAGGTCAGAGAATGCAGTAGAAGGAGGGGGTAGGGAGCAATGAGAAGGAGGAGAAGATGCTTTAACTTAACCCCTCTGAGGGACAGAGTGGTTAGGGAAAATGACAATGGACACAGCATGCTGAAGGTGTCAGATAAGGAGCACTCTTACAACTTGACTTTAGCAAAGGGAGGATGTGACCTTGACCTTTCCTGCACATTTATAATGGAACCAGAACAGGACAGTGAGCATCGTGACAAGTTAAAATGTTTACAAGAAACAGATATGACTGCATGCTACCAAAGATCTCTTTGGAGCAAAAGCTGGCATGCTGGATGCATAACGAGAAATGTAATGGATACACAGTAATAAGCTTCAAATCTGTGCTGCAAACTTAAGACGACAATGAAAGCATTGTAGACATCTTGGATATATGTACAGCAGATCCCCAAAACAGCATTTACATAGCTCTTTAAGCAAGTCCCAGAAGAAGTGCATACACCGGTGCTGCAGTAGCTTCCTTCTCAGCTGCCACCGGCTCATACCGGCGCCCTAACAGGGTGCATTTTGTCCTCTCACTGAGGTATTTGTGATCTGTGGTTTTCATTTCGTATCCTGGACTGTTAAGAATAAACCAAACGCACAAAATACAGCCATGCTGGGATGAAAACAACCAATGAGTGACTGAATAGGAACAAACATGCAAAGAAACTCTCCATTTTTGATTCTCAAATCCTTTAATTGATCCAACAAGTCAAAAATGAAGGGAAATGCATGCTCTTTACAAGCCCGGTGTTCCTATTACCAGCAGGTTGCTTTCCGCCCTCGTCCATCATCTGCTCTGTTTCCAAAAGCCGATGTTAAAGCTATGCATATAAAAGTCTTGGTTTCCAGCACGGTGCCAGAGTAAACTGGGTGGCATATGGTTTAGAGACATTTCCTTCTTCAAGAGTAAGGGTCCCTGGTCCCTGTTTGTGATGGAACAGCCCACCGCTTGCCAAGTGCCAGATATTTCTTAGGCCTCTTTGTGGCTCTGAGGAACACTTTGAAAACCGCAAGTTATCATTGGAGCAGGGGAGGGCCGTAGGGCACAGAACAACCATCACCATCAACCTACACCCCATTATACTCTCCTTTACTGACCCTACACACCTTGCACACTTTCCATTGCTCCATCTGCTGCCAGTTTACACACCTTTAACCTCCTCTCCTCCACCCAGCTGCCAGTGCCAGCCTCTGCACCTTCAATCTTTCTTTCCTTCCTTCCCTCCACACCCATCCATCCGCACTGTCGGCACTTCATCGGTCTTGTCCGGCTGAGTTGTCAGGATGAATGGCAGCTCTGCCCTCCAGGTACATGCTGTTTTATAAACACGGCTGATAGCTGTGGCCGTGCTGTGTGGCCTTTCCATTGTATAAAATATGTGGTAACTTTTTTAATGCACCGCGACATTAATGACTAAAATATATGGAAACCTCTCACTTTCTGATTAGATCCTGGCATTGGCTTCTCAGACATGGGGTACAGTTTAAATGTGCATATAGAAAAAGTAGCAATAAATCTTCATTAGTATTATAGAAACATTATAGAAACATTGTCATAGTATTACACTCTAGTAAGCTGATAGAGATTTTTTTTTCTTTTGTGTTTGTTAATGAGTTCTCCAGGAATCATCTGTTAATGGATGATGGCACACACATAGTTTATTCTTTCTTACACACATGAACAATCTACATGTTACAAGTTTTTATCTTTTTCTTTTTTATGGTCTCATTTGATCTACAAATGTGCAGAAATGGTATTTGTATAAGAACTTTTTTCTTTTACTTTCTTGTATAATTTTATAATGGAAAGCTTGAATTTTAGCCACAGTTTATGTTGTTATTTGGTACAAATCTATAAAAAATATGCACTGAGAAAAATATGTTGAATAAAAATAATAATTAATAACAAACTACACAGATTTTCATTTTTAAAACATGTGTGAATTATTATAATAATGAGTAATTATTTCTAGGTCATGAAATCAGCTTCATAGACACTTTTTAGTGAAACAAGAAAAAAACTTTTTTTTTTTTTACTATTGTTTATGTTGATTTAGTTAAGAACAGTCTTTATTGGGGACTTTCTGTCAGGTGCACCACCACCCAATCTTAAACCTAATCTGATTTGCGCTTGTCTTAGCGGTGCAGTTTAACTAACACCGAAATAAGACAATTGAAGAGCTGTAAATTCAGAACAAGGAATCAGTGAATGCTGTGCAGTTTAACTCAGTTTAAAATAAAAACCAGTCTACTGGGAAACAAATAATTAATCTGACTCAGAAAGCGGTGTAAGGAAAAAGTGGGAAAGATCCCCTGAGCAACAATAATTCCATCAAACTGTTAAGGAATGTTTCCTGAAAATTCAGTACACGGCAACATAATTACACTTGTTTTTTGAGAGGGGTCACCTGTTTTCTGTGGTTTGAATAGTGTAGAAAATGATGATGATGACCAGCTGCTAGGTTATGGTCCAACACAGACTGCAGATCTGGAGACAGCTCTTCAGCAAGTTCTAACAGATATAACATCAAAACGTCTTTATCAAGTTATCCCTGTGTTTGTCCAGTGGACTGCTTCTCTGTCATTCCCATCTTAATTTCCTCTTTGTAGTATCATCTCATAATATCTACACTATTTCAAAATTGTCAGCTAAAAAAATTCTCTCTACAAAGTACATTCTATTCTCAGTATGAGAAAGTGTACTGACTTTTGTTGCATTTGTTAACATAACAAAACAAAATGTATTTATTTTACATAAGAATAAAAAATAGACTTATGTAAGTCTCGATGATCCTCAGCAGCATTTTCCCACATGTATGCAGAGACTAACCTCTTCTTAATCGCTGCAACTTCATATACTTGCATTTATGTACCCCATACAATATTTTTAGAGGAAACAGAGCAAGGTCTTAAGAAAATGCTTCCACAAATCTTCTTTGTCTATTTTTGTAGTGTCAGCCAGTCACGCGCTTGAGCAAGTACAGTACCCTGACAAAATATTATGATTTGGTTTTGCAGTTATTCTTAGTTGCCTTCTACTGGTTTGTTTTGTAGGCCTGTATGGTGCACCTTGTTCCATCTGATATAGCTGAAATAATGAAAAAGTGACCCGAATTATGTTGTTCTTAATGTTACGATTCCTCCTTTTTTCATTTTTAATGGAACACGTGAGGCATAATGTACATATACTGTGGAGTACTTAAAGAGCTGCAATCTCTAACAGACTGCAAAACCTGCTGAGAAAAACATGAAATCGGCAGTCACTTACTGCAGAAACATTATACGATACATAAAGTGATGGAAGAGATGGATGTGGGAATGATGAAGCTTACGTGTTTCATGTGTTTATAAACCTGCCTAATGATTGCATTTGAATTTCAGTGTATTGTGCTTATCCTTCCAAATAAATTTCAATCTGAACTTTTATTATTCTTATAAACAAATGGTAGCAATTATTGAAATTCAAATTTTCCTCATTAGCAATTGTAGATGTGGGAGGATCATGCGTCACGAGGAGATTCCTCTGACTAAACGTCCCCTTCACTGGTCTGCTGGCAGAGGTAATGTTAAAGCTAAGTGATCCAGAATATTCTTCTCTGATTAGACAGAGCTTGCTTTCACAGCAGATCCCATGGTGCTACTGTAGAGAGGGTAAGTATAACTGAGATATGCTGGGTCTCCCGGATAGCAAAATTTTACTGACAACTTTGTTCCGCTGGCAAGAAAAACTTGTGATTAATATAACTGCACTGCTAAATAACTCATTCAGGAACACAGAAAGGTTCACACACGGTCCAAAGGCAAATACTCCATGTTTATCTAAATAAAACGATTTGCAGTTGTCACTGGATTTAGAGTTCGAAATAAACACAGGGTTGTTTGACATACCGATAATACGCCACTATACGTAGTGCTTTGATGTGGTTTTGACAGCAGTGACATAACCATAATCACAGTCAAAGAATGTTCACAAGCAGCTTATGGCATATTAAACATATTCTTGATATTTACCCATATTCATGTTGTGCAACAGTGTAGCTACAATCAGTTATAATGACAGTTTAACAGTTTGCACACATCCACTACTCAGGTTCACAAAAATGTCAGTTTTTGATATTTTAGTGATGACATGATGGTACAACAGTTCAAACACCAAAGCTAAACCACAGATCTCTTAGCCAACACAGGTGTCAGATGCATGCATTAAAATGCACTACAAAAACAGAAAAACAAAATTTGCAGTTAGTTCTCATAAACATAAACTCTCCTTTCGAACTACGAATAGCACAAAGTTAGTTTTTGTCTTTATGTTTGTTTTTATGTCTGTAACCATAATTCTTCACTCTATAGAGCCAGAAAGCTAAACAAATAAATACCAGTGTGGGATAATGCAGTTGTGGTCAGATGTTTACATACATTCATCATCGGTATGAATGTCATGGTAATTTTGGGCTTTTAATGATTTCTTTGAACTGTTTTCCAGGATTGAATGACTGCACAGCATACATCTTTAATTATTTTAAAAAACAACAATTGGGTTCACAAATTTGAATTTATTTTACTTTTCTCTAATCCATACAAGGTCAAAAGTTTACTTATGCTGGGCTTACACTGTGCAATTTTTGGCCCATTTTGAGCCGATATTTGAGTCGTGCGACCGTTTTGGTGATCGGCCCGAGTTTGGCCTTCATCGTGCGCAGTGCATCGTGTGGTATACGTGGGGTAACGAGAAGCGATTCACACCTCACGACCAGCTCCCGATCATCAATCGTTTGGTCGGGAGGATTTTCTGTCGTCACAGCCGCTCACACTGCGCACGCGCAAACACATAAACGTCAGTGAAAAAGACGGAGTAGAACAGTGCAGAGTGTGATCTGGACACAAGCGATGGAGGCACAACTTGTAGAAATTTGGAAAGCTCATCCGAGCCTTTTCGATGTGACCTCACAAAACTATCACGACCACAACAACCGTGAAGATAGTTGGATTTACATTGCTGCTCAATCACAGCTGCTTGATCAATGTTTTTCATTAGTAATTTAGCAAAGTTGATGGTGGTGGGTGTGTGAGTGAAAGACAGAGAGGGAGAGTGAGCGACAGATTTTCTGTTATAACCTTCATTTTTATGGACGCACAGTGTGAGCACTCAGGTCGCATCAGAGCATCGGGCGGTATAGTGTGAGACTCTGCATCGTGACGTACGAACTTCTAACCCCTGCGAGTCAATCGTGCAGTCTAAGGAGCTTGGAAAGACGCTTTTCTTTCCAAGCTCCTTAGACTACGATGATATTTAAATTGGTTGGTTTTCTTGTAAGGATTTGGTGTTTAAGCTTAGACCACAAATTTTTATTAGGGTTGAGGCCAAGGCTTTGGGAAGACCATTTCAGAAGCTTAATATTAGCCTCCTTTATCTATTACAAAACTACTTTTGATGTGTGATGTGTGTCCTGTTGGGACACTTAATTGTGTCCAAGTTCCAACCATCTCACTGTCGATTCAAGGTGAAATTGAAGCTTTTGGAATTAGGCCTCATTAGTCCTCCCACCCTAACCATTATTTCTTTGATCTTTTGCCTTAACCCAGTACCAATGGCAGTAGAACAGTCCAGACAATGATATCACCTCCACCGTGCTTGACAGATGTTACAGTTTTCTTAGGTTCGAAAGCCTCACCTTTACTCCTTCAAACATAGACCTTGTCTTTGTGGCCAAATAGCTCAATCTTTGACTGTGAAAACTTTCTTCAGAAAGCATTTTAGTTGAGCTTGAAGGTATTGATTTTGGAGCAGGGGCTTCTTTCTTGGTTGACGCCCTCTCAGTGGTAATGCCGGTCTTCCAGCAATTTCCACTTCATGGCAGGCTTGAGTCTTGCTGGTTCCTTGGCTATTCCTTAATATCCTAACCAATTTCCTCTCTCTGGGGATGAGAGTCTTAGGCAAACTATTGCCACCTCTAAATAACTTGAGCTTACAATTGTTTGAAATGATGCTCTTGGACTGAACAACTGTAGAAATGGCTCCGATAGAAGTCTCAACTTATGTATCTTATCTCATCGACATTTCGCCTTCGTAGATCTTCACTTAGTTCCTACGATTTGTTCTAAATATTGGTCAGTTCAATGAGTGCTGTCAAACCAGTACTTTTCATACTGTCAAAGAGAAACTACCAGTTGTAGTCAAAGCAGTAACAGTCTGAGCATATTATCTAGGTTATTAAACCTTGGCCTTTTCCAGAGAAAAGGCATTGTAGAACCACTTATTAACAGAATTAAGTGAATTCATGTATATATTTAACCTGCCTGTATGCTTTTGTACCAGTGTGGACCAGAGAAAATCCAAAACAAAAGTTGTGCACCCAATTCTTCTTTTTTGAAGTCATTACAGATGTACCGTGAAAAAAACAGTTCAAAGAAATCATTACAAGCCAATTTACGATTACATTCGTGTCCATTGTGAAGTGTATATGAACTTTTGACCACAACTGTAAATCCCGCATGTGAAAAGGGAACCAGAGTGAAGCGCAACAGTGGAAGATGAGTTAACTGATGGCACTCAGTATGCAATGTGTTAGCGATTAACCACATAACCACAAGGTTAAGTGCATTATGTAGGTGATCAGTAAGGGGGGGATTCCAGGAAGAGATTTTGTTCTTCCAAATGACAGGACTAGCAATTTAAAGTTCCTATTTTGCTTAACAGTCTTGCAGTTGTAGGGAGAAGAGTAATGTATGCTTCTTTTGGCTTCTTTTGGCTTCAGAACAAGGTAAGAAAAAAAGAAGAAAGAAGTGTTTTCAGTATACCAATGCTCATTTTTTTAAACCTTATGTACTCTTATCCTGGCATTATTTAATCCCCAGTCTGACAGTGCTGCATGAGAGGTAGTAACGTCTGCGTTCTCATTCATCTCAGACTTTGGAGACTGCCACTCATTTTATTGGCAGCTCGGCTCCATCACCTAAGTGCAGGAGTGTGTTTCTCCACTGCGGGAGCTCTACTGGGAGCCTGGAGGGGAGAAAGTAGCAATCTGAGTGGTGGTCTGCTGAGCAGAAAGAGGGAGAGAGAGAGAGAGAGAGCTCTGTACCTGTTTAAGAGAGTAGCTGAGGCCACTGTGGACAAATCCCAGTTACATATGAAACCTGAGGTGTGCTGTGGATTATGCTCAAGCATGACTGCTTTTCCAAATGAAAATGTAGGTTTTGGCCCGGACGTTCGAGTGATTTTATTATTACGATTTTTTAAATCCCCTTTGCTCCCCTCCTCTGCCTAAGTCCCCAATGTATGTGGTGCTCGAATGCTATAAAAAGACTTTGTGTATTCAATAATTGCTTAATAGTTATATAAAATGTCATTAACTGCTCTTGCTGGTTAGGTTACATCCACTCTGGCTACCAGATGGACTAAGGCCCTTCACCCTACATCCTTCACGTCTTTACTGTTCTGCCTCTATTTCCTTTTTTTCTTTTTCGGACAACAATCTCCTCATCTTTCCACCCCTTCCACTCAACCATCCCGTCGTCGATCCATCAACATCCGCCACGTTAGCGATACGCCTTTTGACAGGTAAGACATCAGTGGCTCCCTCGCCTGTCAATCAGTGTTGTACGTGGGTCAGTCAGAGGGCTCATGTGGCTCCGACACATCCAGATCCAACACTGATCCGACACCGTAAGGGAGGAAGAAGGCCACAGCTATGAGGTCATCACTGCACCGCTGCGTCTTTGCACTGTTCTTATTTCAGCTCCATTAAAAATAATTGGTATCTTGCTCCAGTAAAAATGTTGAGAGGGAAACCACGACTGGTCATTCCGGCTCAGTTCAACAAAGAGGACGGAGAGTATCATCAAAATGGTGTAAAAGTTCAGAATGTATTTATTCTTTCCCCGCTATCACTTATCCAAATTGGCGGTCAATATTTACTCTGGTGATGATCGCTTCCACTGGCTAATTTTCTGAAAAGGATATCTCTTTACTTTGGTGTTGAATGCTGCCAGCTCATAGCAGAGACCACGTTGAAAGCATTATTCTTACCACAGTATAGTTTCCTCCCTTAATCCACCGCACTAATGATGTTAATGAAAAATAATTCTAATCTAATGAGCTCTTCTCTCCAATCAGTCTCATTTCCCTCTTAGGTTTGCCTAATCTGTGGTATTGGCAAAGAGCTGTGTGATTCTCTCCAACAACAATGCTGCCCATTTTTGCAGGAACATTGTCAGGATAACAACTAAGGCTTAAAAAAAAGAATAGGGTTTATTGGATATGGGTTATTATATAAAGATCTGGTCTATTTTCCACTGCTATTATATGTATAATGTACCACAAAAGTCAATGAACAGTACAGCCTGCTTGTCCCAGAATGTTCTACTTGTCAATTTACTTGATGCAACAAAACAGCTTTTGAGTCACATTGTACGTCTGCGGAAAGCCATGAAATTGATTTAGTGATGGTATTTATGTAAGGCAGCGTGACCAACCACACCTTTTCAATGCTAGGAGACTCAGTGCAGCAGTACTGGCTTCTAAACAAGGAGTCAGAGGATGGCTAACTTATACTGTTAACCCTACTGATGACTAAGTAATCATAGGCGCTAACCCTTTATTTTGGAGAACAGTAAAACCAAGTTTTTTTGTGAAAAAAGATGAAATCCTTAATTTCTTTGTTACCGCAACTTGGGAAGACTATTTAATAGAAACAAAATTACATATTCTGATTGGCTAGGTTTAGAATTAAGGTTAGAATTGGCATCGTAACCAATGACAACTTTGACCTCCAAAACTGGGCAGACATCTGTATGATGTCAGAATCACAAATCTCACAGCACAGCTGTTCTTCTCATGTTGTATTTTGTTAATTTGTTAGAAATTACAGTGATCATAAAATAATGACTTTATCTGCAGGCTACAGCTCGGTAATGTGTGTTGGACATTGAATCGGGATCAAATTTCACCCTACCCATGACGTGTGACCTATCCCAAAACTTACCTCAATGCTTTGAGCTTACATTTAAACCCTTCTTATGTGAGTGAGTGCGGAGAACAATGGTAATCATCAACAATTACAGTAATCCAAATGTTGCATGATAATTGAAAGTTATATTTGGTCACCGGCCAAAGGCAGCCTTTATCAAGGATGTGTTGCCATGGGTACAAAGGAAACATACAGATCAAGTTAGATGCTGAGAGCAAATAAGGACAGGATGAAGGACTGATTTTCAAGATTTTAGGGTTTATGCAGCTTTACCATGAAGAGTACTGGGGTCATTTTGGTCAGTTAGCTTTTAATTCAGTTGTTGCATTTAAAAATATGTCCCTATAGTATGGAACATGACACATGCAGCAGGCCAAACACGATTTGGAACACTTTAAACAGTGAAACAAATGATTAACATTAACACAAAAACTGAAAAATAAATGCTTATCTGGCATTATTTGCACTTGCAAATGATGATACAAAACGGTGGTCATATTAACATTATGCGATATAAATATTGCTGCTGATTTGTAAAGGATTTGTCTCTGATATTTAAAATATAAGCTGAGAAATAAAGGTGTGTTTAAGTGTGTATGGGCCGTATATGCCACATGCTGTTCTGCACCGGGTGTCCCATCTACACAGCAGGATGAGCTGCTGGCTCTAATACCCTTTCATTAATCATTGGACTAATTTGTTTTCACAGTGCTGCGCTGACAGCCCCAGGTTCTTATTATGGCACAGAGAGGCTAAAGGAGACTGTGTGTGCATGTGCGTCTGTGTGTGTGTTTGCACGTGTGCTTCCAAGAGTGTGACAGAGAAAAAAAAAGGCTGAGCTGGTCTTACAGTCTTCTGCTTTCAAATGGACATGAAGAACATATTTTCTTTTAGTATTGAAAAAAAAGTCTTCAGCTACTCAAAAGTTGTCAAATGTTGCATACATTATCTACTGGCTGTGTGACTTGGGTATACACGTTTGCGGTACTTTAGGTTGTTGTTGCATTGTGTGTGAGAGCTGTACACCCAGCACGTATGCTGGGACCTCAGCGAGGGGACGGAGCTGAGAAAGGTGATTTTTCTAATTCAGTGGAGGTTTAAATAAACAGTAAATATCAGAAAGATACACAAAAGTTCTGAAAGGTTGATCTGTGGAGTTTACATTTACATGCTTACGTTCCTCACAGTCTTAAAACTTCCTCACAAATCCTAAAAGTACAAAAAAGGAACCATATTCAGCAAAAACTGAACAAAATCATTAGACTTGGTCATTTATTTACAGGAGGATATAACAAATACCACATATGTGAACTTTTGAATTCAGCATCTGGTGTGACTCCCTTTTGTAGGATTGAATGCATTTAAACATTCCTGGTTACTGTCCATGAGACTTGTGAATTGTCGGAATTTAAGCCCATTCCTCTTTACAGACTCATTCAACTCTGGGACGTGTGTGGGTTTCCTCACATTAACTGCTGGCTTCAGGTCTTTCGTTTCTAATCGACTGAGGTCAGGGTTTTGACTCGGCCGTTCCAAAACATATTCATCTTCAACCACTCTTTGGTGGAAACATCTGTATTCTGTGTGCGCGATGCTTGCCATGATACTTCTCATTTAGATATCCAGCGTCTCAAAGTTGAACAAAGCTCAGACGTCCACTTGGCTCATCCTGTGTCATTTTTATGGTGGGTAGTAACATCCTTCTTGCAGGTGTGCTATGCAGGTACCCTGCCTTTTCTGATCTCTTGGACAATTATACAGTTTGTTTTTATTTCCTTTAGTTGTACTATAAAATTCCAAAATCTTCAGAAAATTGTTTTGTTAACCTTTTCAAGCCTCATCAAGGCTCCTTATTTTCCATGACTGGCATTCCTTTGATTGTAAAGACATGAAAATGGTACTAATCTTTAGGGTTTGCATACTGTATGCCCTCACAGATATGTCATAATCATAGTATGAATGATGTATGTAGTTTCATCCAACACTGGAAATGCTTTAAACCAGCATTGTTTTTCCAAGTCAGCAAGGGGCGACTCGTGTAGCCGAAAAAAGAAACCCAGTTGTGTAAAACGCTACGGGAAAAATAATCTATCAACTTTCTCTGTGTTCTCATTAAACACTTTCCTGATGGCTTTATGGATTCAAGCATTAGTTTCTGTCCATATGGAATTAAACATGTCCATTTTATAACCTTTACTAACCAGTGGGTGATGTCATAGGGGCCACGTCCATCTTCTTATCTTTTTTTGATCACTTTTATCAGTATCAGTATCTTGCTAATTTACTGCTATTTGTTCAATACCAGTAAACTAGAATGTGTCATGTAACTTCACATGTATACTCTTTTATCCTATGCCCACAGAGGTTTGAGCCGTCTCAACAAAGGGGAGGCGGGAAGGAAAGTTTTCCCAGAAAACCTCATCCGTCACTGATTTCCTAGAGGAGTTACAAACAACTATGCCAATACATTCGTGTGCCCAGTTATTAAAGTATGTGACTGATACAAAATGAGTGGTCTTTTTTGTAACGCTCTATAAAGTCTGTACAAAAGAAATTTATAGTTCATAGTTCATTGTCACTATATATATATA
>NW_005187406.1:5827090-5829156 GCF_000239375.1 Pundamilia nyererei | reverse complement strand
TATATATATATATTTCTTAATTGTAAGGGATTTGATCGTTTTACCTATTCAGAGCTCTACTGGACTGCTTTACACTCAAATATCCCAGTTTAAGGAGATTATAAACACAACAGAATTGGAGCACAGCAACTATCAACAAGAGCAGTTTCTACTGACTTCCACTTGGTGCTGCCAAAGTGCAAAATTGCCTGATGTGGCTTTACTCTGTGAGCTTCAACCCATTTTTCTCTCTAACGTGTGGGTATGTTTGCACTGTGCAATAAGTGCACAGCGCGAGCCACTATAGGTATGTTTTCCTGTGAATTTGTTTGATTATGCCTTTGTCTGTCATCAGGGGGCTTTTAAGTGCAAAAGCAGAACCCCGAACCCACGGTGACATAATGCTAAGACCCAAACTCCACAGGTAATGTATGAGCCTGTGTGGCTTTTAAATAAGCAAGACTTAGATGGGAACGGAACCAAAAAAAGCACATGTATCTTTGAGCCAGCACTATAAATTTGTTAATGTGGTGGTGGAGAAAGAGAAAATGGGACTGTGTAAGCGGCATTAATTCATATATCACTGACAAAAAAAAAAGAAAAAGAAAGATGGACATTTAAGAGACCTTTGGCAAGACAAGGAACTGTAAATGGGCAAGAAAACAGTCAGCTTCAAGTAAAGGGAAAATATCAGAGAGACAAAAAGGAAGTTCAGTCTTATTTGACAGAATACACATCCAAAAGGCACATATACTGTGCACACCTTAATTCAAAAGAAAAAAATAGAAAGCAAAATGATATAATAAAGTCTTTACTAACCTGTTTGCTTATTCTGCCTGTGATGCAATTACCAATTAATTCCAATCAATAAGAGCCCTTAGGCCTTTCCTCATTTGTTTTGTTGATTTTCATTCCTCTTTGTAGGGGAGTGCAGGGCTTATCCAAAATACACAAACAGGACTCAGCGCACGCAGACATGGAACCTGAACCTGCGTCCTACTGGCACTTTTAATATCCTGCAATGAAAGCTGGCTAACTCAGATCACTCAGAGCAGACATGCAAAGCGTAGACTTATTACTTCGCTTATATCTTTCACGTTTGTGTTTGTCACAAACCAAATGCTCACAGTTTCTATCTGAAAATAAGGAACTCTTTATCCCCCGTTTGCAGCATGCTGTTAAAAGCTTCTGTCATTATTGCTAACACCTAACATCAGCACCATCAGAATTTCAAAGAATTAAATTAACGTTCGTCAGGAAGTCATTCTGCACTTAATCATCACCTTAATATTTCATCATCCAGTGGCAGAAATAATATTTAACATTTCTCACAAGTACAATGTAGGCGAGCTGTTAGCAAGCATGCTAGTCGTGGGATAACTGTGTGACAGATTTAGTGACAAATTTACTGTAATCGAAGCGCACTTTCCTTTTATGTTGTTTTTTTGGCTTTATATTCTGTCTCTGTTCATTAAAATGAAATGACAAAAAATTAGAGACTATTAATTTCTTTGTAAGTTTTTGATCACTTACTGAGGATAGCACAGTGTATGAACTATGATATGCTCAGCTACAGGAATAAGATTAGCTACTGAAGACCATGAGGATAAAGATAACTGATAAGATGCTGATCAGCAGTGTTGGGCAAGTTACTTTGAAAAAGTAATTAATTATAGTTACCAGTTACTTCTTCAAAAAAGTAACTGAGTTAGTAACTGAGTTACAAGATTCTAAAAGTAATTAATTTCTTGAAAAGTAACTATTGCGTTACTTAAAAAAAGTCTAACCCTCTGGGGTGCAGGGTATAATTGGCCGTTTTTAACTACTTTTGATTTTCTCTCTACATTTCACCTTTAAAAACTATTTATTTGCCTTGTTTGGTATCATTCTTTTCAGCACAACCTCACGTGTCTGAATTTACAGTTATGTTTTCATTTTGATATACTGTATTAACACAATTTATCTAAAAAACATAAAATCAGAGTAGAAAAAGTTATATTTTTTTACTGTAACAACCACAAACATGTTTATTGAATCATATTTCATAACTTTAAATGCAAATATAAATTGTCAATTTTAAAATCATA
>NW_005187406.1:5813692-5826963 GCF_000239375.1 Pundamilia nyererei | reverse complement strand
AACATCACAGCCTGATACCTGCAGGTCTGACAGCAGCAGGTGTATCACTCCTGTTTCTACCTGGAGACAGCAGTCGCTTCATTGTTCTGACACACAACACAAAACTATCCACAACACTACACACTAACTACACTAGACAACACATTAACTACACACTCCAAACACGCTAAACGTCACAAATCTCTCACATCTCAAAACTCGCTCTCTCTCTTTTTCTGCTGTCTTTCTTTCACCGTCACTCCTAAAACTTCCCCCTCTTTCTAAACAACCAAATGTCATGTTGCCATATCACTTTTTGATTGGTTGGCATGATGCATTTTTCCACGAACACGAAAGGGCTGTTTTTTTTTGTGTTTTTTGGTCATACGCAGAGAGTTCTTGGTTGTATATATTGTTTATCATGACTCGGGTTTTACGTGGCCTATCAACACAATTTAAAAACTGGTATCACTTTGTTGCTTTGTCATCTTAAAGTGGTCATGT
Organism: Pundamilia nyererei; assembly: GCF_000239375.1. Classification (NCBI taxonomy): domain Eukaryota; kingdom Metazoa; phylum Chordata; class Actinopteri; order Cichliformes; family Cichlidae; genus Pundamilia; species Pundamilia nyererei. The sequence goes on along the minus strand of NW_005187406.1, from coordinate 5,826,480 downwards.
GATTGGCTTACCACGCTTACTATATTCTTCCTCAGTCAAACAGCAGCACTCATGCGATTGTTTTGCCCCCTAGCTACAGGTGTTGTGCCAAAAAGTGATCATCTGCAAGAAAGTGATTTCCGTCCGCGGGAGCGTGCAGCTGCTTAAAGCTGTAGTGCCCAAATTACTTACAGCTACTTCTGTGCAACTGATATAAGATGCAGAAAGCTAAACACAGCTTCAACCGTCTGTTTGTTGAAAAATAGTAACGTGACCGCACCGCATTTTCTTGTTAGTAACGGTAACGACGTTGTAACGATAGAAATAGTAATTAGTTAGATTACTCATTACTGAAAAAAGTAACGCCGTTAGTAACGCTAACAGTGTTTACGCTCCTGAAGATTTCCGTCTATCTTTGCTTTCAGTCCCTCTCAGCGCTCACCTACAAACGGCTGCACAATGGGCACCAAAGAGGTCAGTCAGCAGCATTTTTGCTAGTAGATGTTGGGACCAGAACAGCAGGGACAACACAAAGAACAAAGTTACAAATGAGGCCAGTGCTGAGCATACTGGTGATTAAATGATCAACCTTTCCATGTTGTGGTCTTATTAATGTAAGACTTACAGTAGAGCTGGACTATCTTTATTCATTCATTTCCATTAGATTAATAATGTTTATAATGAAAATATTTGTATTTTTACAAAAAAAATCAATAAAATAAAATTTACGGTCTACCCAAAACTCCTTCCCTACCCCCAGTTTCTTATTTTAGCCACACAGCACAGTGTGACATGTTTAGCCCACCTAAACCTCACATGACAAAAACCACACAGGAAAGCAAAAGTCCAGATAAACACAGGCACGGATGTGAATGTAACGCAGCATTCACTATTGCTGTACCTATTTACATTATTCTAAAGTTATACATTTTATATGGCCATGTATTTATTGCTCCTGCTCTTGAAGTGAGGGGCGACTGGAAAGCTAAACACAGGCGAATGAGCAGCGTGTTGACTTTCCAGTGCGAGTTCGAGTGGCAGATAAGGAGCAAGCAGTCGCCATGGAAATAAAAAACAGTGGTACAGTTTAATTTCATGCAAACCACAAATACAAAGGACAACACAGAAGGGGAAGAAAGCCAGCTCTCTTGACTTTTTTCTTCTTTTTTTTTTTACATTTGATTAAAAATGATATAATTAGTCAGTTTTTTACAGCTGTGTGTGCAGACAGAAAGGTTTCGTTTAGGTTTACAATACTGACACACAAGCATGGGGAACATTTTCAGATCTCCTTCATATAGAAAAGTTCATGACAAAATATTAATAAACAACAAGAAATGTAAAAATTTATACGTTATATCAAAAGAGGTATTTAAACCTTCAGCATTTAAACTAGAATGTGTCTAATTTAGATGTTTTTTTTCAGTACTATTGAATTTTAACTGTAACAATTCATCTTGTATTATAATCTGATTTTGTTTGTCAAATCTGCAATGCACCCAGTAAGTATAACTGTTAAATAAAGATGTGGCATTAAAATGTACAATGTTTTATATATAACGTTTTCCCTTTCAGATGCAGAGATATAAAATTATACAAAAATATCACAGACATATGTCAACAAAGCAGCTCGTTAATCGACAGTTAGAACCCAAGAATGTGATCGGTGACTATGCAGTAATATGTAAGATATGATCCCCAAACCTAAATAAAAGTAATAATGAAGATCTAAGTGTCAGATGTAATTATCCCACATCACCGTATCTATATTCAAAATATATCAGAGAACCACAGGTTTGTGCAAACATGGCGTTCTCCCATCTGCAGGTGTGCACTCACTGACTTTTTCCTGAACCGTGTCCAGCATCTTATTTAAACCACAGGTCGACTTATTGGCTACTGGTGAGCTTCTGTAATTGAGAGATGTACGTCTTCTAGTCGAGAGATGACAACCTGTTCTCTTTGAGTGCATGACTCAGGTGTTTTTCATCAATGCTGATGACTTTATTTGCACTTTTAAAAGCATGAACTGTATATTTACAGTATTTGTTATGCACAGTACAGTAACAGGTTATAAATACATAAAAACAATACATGTTCAGTGTTTCTGAATCTGTTTTTGGTTTTCTTGGAGAACCAAATAAACTGGTCATATTTTTTAACTTTATTACTAAACACCTAAACAAATTTACTCTAAACAGTGAGATTCTAGATATTTACTCTTCCACTTAAATAATAAATGATTATATTCACAATTATGTCAAGGATATTAAATACTCCAATATCAGCGGTCTGCTTTCTGGTTTTGTTTTGTTTTTCAAATCAAAATGTTTTAAAGGTAGCTTACTCTCTGGTTACTTTTTACTTTTAAAAGAATAGTATTGTTGTTTTTGTATATCAATTTTCTTTGCTTTGGTCTTTTTTAGCAAACTTTAAGTTTATAATGCAGTAAACAGAAGTGCAAAATGTTTTTTTTACCTGTACTGTTGAAACCCACTTTAAATCAGGTACCAAGATTTAAGACTCAAAATAGTAATTTTCAACATCCAGAACAGAACAGTGAGTCCTGGACAGAACCTATATATCCCCGGACCTGTGAAAAATGACTTTATGTCAAATACATGATTAAAGCATCGCATCCTTGCTGTCTACGTCAATCATCCAAGTTCATGCAGTTCATCATGGAAACAGTTTAAAATTTTATATTTGTCAGCAGTTACCGACTTTATTTAGACAAACCTAGATGTGTGCGCCACTCCATTCGATGACTAATTCTGCTGCCTTTACATTTGAGGACAGCAGGTCTGATGGATATTTCAAAAGAGAACCTAAAACAAATAGAAATATACTGCTGGTGACTGGGAGACACAGAATTTACATATGTGGCCAGTGGTAGCGAGGAATGTACATGAAACGGTCTTAATCCTATATTGGCTGTCAAATCACCTCCATAAAAAGGGGTGGGGGGTGAGAAGAAAACTCCTGGCCGTTAGATTTATAGACAGAAAACAGGCCCTGTGTGACAAGAACCTAAAGCTAAGAGCAAGCAAATTCTCAATCCTTAATCACCAAATTGGGAGTTATAAATTCACTCGGTTTTTAATAGGCTGTCAGCACAGCACAGTTTACCAGTGTAAGTACATGTATATAACACCATCTCGTGTGGAGCCCCACATTTTGTATATGATAGCGTGCGTTTATGTCTGTGTCTCCATATTTGTCTTTTTTATGCACGTGTGCTCACCCTTATATCTCCACCCTGCACTCTACTTCGTGTCTCCACGCGCGTCCGTATATCTCCGGGTCTGCCTTTTTTCCCGTGTCTATGTGAGCGGGTGCAATCGTTCATCCGTGTGTGGCCCTGCAGTCAATGGCCCATTGCGTTTTCCCCCGACAGCCGTGAAGGGGGGAAATGGCCGACCTTCTCCCTCAGTCCATATTAATGTTAATCTATCAGACTTGGAGTCTCTCTTGCCATACAACACTGCCAATGTTCCCAGGGCCTTGGGGTGCAATCAGTGGTGTCGAAGCAATGTAATGGTGGGAATTACTAAAAAAAAATGCATATACAGTTAAATCTCTTGCTGATTGTTTGAGCTAAATGGTTAAATACGCTGAAACAAAAGCTGTAGAAGAAGACCTACATGCTAACCTTTGCAGGAAAGGTCAAGGGCTGGAGATTACTCGCTGACTTGTGCCTGGGAAACATTAACACAGACATGATAAAAGATAGTTTGATTTAAGCAGACCAAAACACTTAATTTATTTTATTAGGAAAATTTAATGTTACACTTTTGATAGCTGTTTGCTAAGCTCACACGCTAACAGGCCAAAGTTTAGAGGTTTCATCTGTTCCCCCATGATGTTACAGGTAGATTTACTAAATTTAATAGAGAACAATTCTGGGCTTACAAACACATTTACACAAATGTAAAAACAGGCTGTTCATTTTTGCAAGCCATTGTAGATGGTTTCTCAATGTAGCTAACTAATTAAACTAATGTGGGTTTTTTGTCATATTTTTTTTTCAGTTTTTGATTTTCAGTTTAAGACAAAACTAATATATAAGTATGAAATCATGAATTTATGTCAAAAGACGGAACTATCCACTATGATGCTACCTCTTGTGGTTTATTATCAGGTCAAGTTGCTAACACATTAGTTTCTCTTAAGACAAGAAAGCTACATTCTTATTTTTAGACACAGCCAATGCTAAACTCTATAACATAACACCGTCCACACAGCGGGAAACACAAGATGCTGGTACTACTGCCTTGGTAAAGTAAGGTTAATATGATGTAGTTTTAAGAAGCAAACTGTTGTTCTGTTGCAAAGCTAATAATGCTACAGTCACTCTAAGACAATCAATGGTTGGAGACTGCTGCACAACTGTTTGTAATGAACACAGGCATGGACCTTTGTAATGAACACATGATCTTGTTACTTCAAAGACACGGACTAGATCTGTGACGACTCGCAGTCACATGTTTCAAGTCAGTCATTTCCCCTTTCGGTTTACAGTTAAATGTTTGTGATTAACTATCCTAAATCTACAAAAATTGCAAATTTCTTATTCAGTTCAGTTTTATTTCACAGTTTTATTTATTTACTTGCTTTAAGGTGTGTTATTATGGAAGTAAAAAACCTAGAACATTGAAGAGGGAACTCCCAGGATCAGAATATAAGCAACTATTTGGCAGTGGTGGGGAACGGAAAACTCATTTTAAACAGAAAGAAACCTCTAACAGGACTAGGGTTGTTGGTGCGATGAAAAATATGAGAAATGAAGAGCACAGAGAAACAACATGTAAAAATGACAAGGAAAAACTTTCCGAGAGCCTTTGTCGCAGTGAGTTAGCCACGACTTAGTCAGACTATTTTAATTTGATCTAAAATCACCCAATCATTCATGGATAAACTGTAGACTATTTAGCAAAAGTGTCTGTAGTTTTTTCTTCTTCTTTTTTAAATTCCTGATTTAGGAGGGAAAAAACATTACCTTCCAAACCCAACTTCAAAATGCATTATACTATCATTTCACTAATTAAAAGCTTGAAAAGCCTACATTGAAATGTTCCAGCTGCAAAGCTATGATTTTTCAACTGCTGATGCAGCAAAAGGTTGTCAGTTTTCCAAGTAAAGCCGCAGCAGTGCACTGAGGTTATACTAATCACTTTCCACAGAAAATGTGTTTACCTCTGTGAATATTTATCCCAGCATTGGTTGGTTAAGAAAAAGTTCATTAAATTATGCAGGAATCTCCAAAAGTTCCAGCCAAGGTAAATATGTAAATAAATATGAATTCTTCATTGATGAAGAAAAAAGTACAGCTCGTTCCATTTCAAAGCTCTGAGGTTTGTGGTCTCTGGTGACTGTTTAATTTAATTTGAATAATCAGTTTAGAAATGTCTATAATCTAGCTTCTACATCTCTGACTGACCTGGTAGACTGGTAATTCTTGTCCAAACTGGGCTATAATGCAGATCACCTTAAAACTTTGATACAGTTTAAATATTTAAAAATTGTTCTGAGGTTTATTAGTGTATCTATTAGAGACGTGTTGTATTTACTATGCTTGCTGAAGAAAAAATATCCCCGCCTTTGTATTATGCTCTAGGTAAGCATGTCATTTGTAAAATATAAGACACATATGATACATTTAAGAAAGTTAGGCGTAAGCTATTGACGGAAAATGGCCAGGAATAACTTTTGTAACTGAGCAAAACAAACTTTCTGGTCATTTGAATTGAGATGGATGATCGAGAAAAATTAAAGAAAGAGAAGGAAAAATATCTTGTGGGAGGTCATTAGATGCCGTTCAGTCAGTGCGGTCCAGAAGTGGATTAACGCTCGATGGGGGCAGAGGTGGTCGAAGAGAGGGAGAGAAAGGCTACGGTCATTTGGGTAATCTTTGAACCGATCTGGCCACTCACTTGGAAAGTCTATGCTAAGTGCAAGCTGGGAGCAGTTTTGAGGGAGGTTCTTGGAAACTAACTGCTAATGTGTTTTTTATTTGTGGCAGGATGATGTTATCTCAGCGCATGGCATAAACTGTTTGGACTGTTTAGAAATCTTGCTACATTTCACCCCCTACCTCCAGCCTTTCCCTTTCTTGCTTTCAGAGTCATGGCTTTTGTAGCTGTCATATAAAATTTAAACCCTTCTATGGCCATCAATTTCATTTTCTTGTTTCTTTTCTTTTTACGCCACTGCTCAGCCTGTAGCTTAGATTATTCATGGTGATGGAAAACTCAAGATAATTGTACAATAACTATTAGGGTTGAAATCTTTAAGCAGGTCCAGGATATGAATATGTAGAATCTATAGACATAGGAAAGATTTTTGATGCAAAGCTCTGTGGTTTTTGTTTATAGCTTGTGTTCCAAGTGTTAATGACCACTCACATTTCAACAAGCATTGGCTGCATGCAGGAAAAACTCTCTGCAGAGAGCAAAAGAGGCTAGCTATTGTCTGACAATAACAAATTCTCAATGCATTGAGAATTTGGCCCACAGAGGCCATTAACCAGAGACCCGATGCTTTTCAAGGACTTACCAACAGACATCCATATGAGGGAACAAATGTCCAGTGTTAACTTGCCAGCTACTAAGTCTAAGCGATAGCGACTACAGTAGTCAGGTAGTCTTTCCAGCTTGTCTGAGGCAGACTGTATCCTGTTGTAGACTCCATTTACGAAAAGACAACCACAGAAAGAAGCCCAGCCTAATTTTCCAATAGTTAGCCCAAATTACAAAATCACTACATTAACTGGTTTTCCATGGTCCTACTCTTTATTTCTACCTGACTCCAGCTCTACACAACAAGAAAAGTTGAGGTTGTAGTCTAGATGTTTGAACAAAGGTGATTAAGAATAGTCTGAATGGCATTCTACTAAAAACATCTATATCCTATATTAACTTAAGGAAATCTCCCGTGTGTTATGTTTATTCAACAGTTTTAGACTTCCTCAAGTTTGGACCATCTAAAACAGACAATACTGTTAATCACAAATCAGGGGACCCTAAATCTCTGTATGCTGTTTCTTATTAACTACTTCTGAACATGTAAGGGTGAAACCCCTGATTCAGCTAGCATATTTGAGTTGACTCAACCTTAACACATCCTGACTCATACCATTACCGCACACACCTCTCCTGGCAGCCTATCATAACACTGTTTCCTAAATTTTATTATTTTGTTCCTTATTTCGTTCAGTGTTTGCCCTCCATGTTGTGTTTCAGACCAAAATAGAAAGTCCACCTCCCCCCGTCCAGCTTTTACTGTTGTGATTCCATCTTGTACACGTCAAACCGTCCGAGCAGGTGGTTCAGCACATCAGTTCCCATCTGCCGTCACTCAGCACCTCAACACGCCTAATGTTGCCGTCTGGTTGTCGTGGAAACAACAGAACGTCAGGTCCCGTTTGGCCCCCGCCCGCCGTAGTGGGGCCCCTGTGCAATGCGTCTATGCATGCGACGGCCAGGAGCCGGTGGTTTGTTATGGCGTGTCGCCACCCTCGGCGAACCACATGGCCTCCTGTTTATTTGAACAAGGCCCCCAATGCCCGGCTGTTCTCTCACCGTAGCGGAGGAAAATGAAATGTAAAAAGCTGTCAAAGCTCAGCTGTCACTGAGAGAAAATGTTAGGAGAGAGAGAGGAATAAGAAAGAGGGTGAACACCGATGAAGAGAAAGCATAAGACGGAAAGAGCATTAAAGTAAAGTGACAATAAAAGCGCAGAGATAAGATTTGACTAAGATAAATTGAAGGGTAGACAGACGGATGTAAAAAGTAGTTGTAGTGCTGAAAGGATTGGGAATGTATGTCAGGAGGACAAGTGAGGTCTGTCACTATGCAGCAGGGTGGGCCACTCCTGTTTCCATGACTAATTGAAATCTTCCACTGGACTGCTGAGGCCACGCTTCTTTCCGACAACACCCATCTCTTATGTTTTGCTTCTCTGTTATTTTCTCCCGCCCTTCTCAATCACCACTCTTTTTCTTAAACATGTATTATAAAGCATATGTTCAGGTTTGTTTATAAATAAAGTTTCTACGTATACATTTATAATAACTTACAAATTATACACATGGCAATGTAATGCTGAGATATTCTAAGTTATATGGCCTCACTTTACTGTAACGTTACCTGCTGATTTACCTTGAAGCCATGCTGTGAACTTTTTGATGAACACTATGTTGTTGGAGTCAGAAATGACCATTTTTTTGATCAGAGGGCAGAGGGCTATATTAGCAGCTAACACAACCTAGTTAGCAAGTTGCATCCATAAACTGTCCAGAGGGAAAGCAAAAACATAGGAACTTGTTAAGTACTAAGTATGTCATTTACAAACACTGGCTGCACCACCCAGAATATATTTGGATAATTTAACTGCAAATTCTCCAAAAGGCATCAGCACCACAAACATGGACAATAGATACAGATCAGTGAAAAAAAAAAAGCAAGCAGAGGGGAAGCTTACCACACAGCTATAGGCTACAGCAGCCTCACAACTGCCAGCCTAGTACTAATGTGCTCATTTTAATTCTTAAGTTTATTCAAATGAATGAGTTATTAATAAAATTCCCCTTTGTACCCGTAGAGACCAAAATCATAAATGGTCACTAGTTGTAAACAAGTTATTTTCACAGCTAAATTTAGTAATTTCATGATTAGAGTCTCTTTAGAGGCATTTTTAAGACAGTAACTCCACATAGAGGAAAAACGGCTCTTTATGTTGTAAACTTGCTTTCTAATGCTGTAAAGTAAAAGATGATAACATGGGAGGCTATGGAGATTGGCTTGCTTCTGGAACAAGCTTCAACTGGCTACTAGAAGAAATGCAGGTTCTGGCATTTAAGATTAGCTTCAGTCCCAAATGGTGCTGCTGGATATTGTGCATTAGCATTTTTATTGGGTCACAAAAGGTTGTGTAATATAAGACCATACATAGTAATGATTTGAAAAAAGACTTGCTTACAAAAGAAATCCAAAAGGTCAGATAGATGTCTAAGGATTGTGTGCAGCTTTCCAATATATTCTGCTAATTTTTAACAATACGTCAGTGATAGATCGGCATGTCAGATAGGCCCTTTTCACTGAGACATTTGTCATGTCACTGTAGAAAAAGTGAAATCTAAATAATTAAATTAATGATGGCTGAATTCCATTTATGTCAACTAGTCATGGCTGACTGGTATATATAAATAGAACATCATTTGTGCATCATTAAATTGATTAACACATGTGCTTGCCTTCTCTTAATAATATGAAAAGCTGTTGAAAGGGTCTACGTGGTTGACTGGAAATACATATCACAAACATTCCTACTGTAACTTTGGAAGAAAGAAAAGATGATGAATGAATTTCTTCCCCAACCTGGACCCAGGTCGTCAAACAGCATTAGTCATACTGTCAGAGAACATTACTCAAAAATTACCTCCAGTTTATAATGTTCCTGAAGGACCGGGCAGTATGACAATGCTGTGTGAAATCTAAAACAACTGCCCTACCATGTGGTACAGCAGAGGGAAGATATACTTTTATTAATTTTCTGTCAGATGTATAGTGTTAATGTGTGGATGCTGATATTACAAATGTTTCAAACGATGAGATAAGTTTATGTACATGTTGCCCCAATGAGCCAAAAGCTGAGGCTTCAGACTCTACATAAGGGGTTGGCAACATTTTTTTTTTTCCAGAGGGCCAAAACGACTTAGATACAGCCAAAGACCACACACCAGACAAGAACTCTCTGATCTGTTGTGAGGCTGCTTTTTACTGTAGCTAGGTTGATGTAGTTGTTGTTCTCTGAAGGTCTTTCAAAGATTTTGCTGTTTGACATCAGCTGCTTTTCAACCCAGTCGGATGAATGCTTTTTTTCTTGTTGCTGTTAAGCCACTTAACACTGTCTTATGAATCATTCAAAAACTAAAAATAAGTATCCAACTTAAACGATGAACCCATGTTGTGTCTACACATAACAGGCATCTTGGAAAAGAAACAATTTTAAACTGTACCTTTAGACAGTTTGTTGCTTTAGCTGAATCTATGAAATATTCCAGTTTGACAGGCATAAAATGGTGCTTTGCCCCAACCAGGGGATTGGTATGCCTCAGTGCAGTGTTCAGTGTCTTCTTAGAAAATATAAGAAAATTGGTAAGGTGGAAAACAAAGAGATGAAAAATAGATGAAGTGTATATTAAAATCATGTCCTTAAGGAATAAGGAACGAAAATGCAGCTAAGACCTGACACAGGATCTGAGAGATGATTCTGGCCATTCTGATGATAAATCTACTGTTTTCAAAGACGTCATTCTTATAGATTTAGAACCTTTCTATTTGTTTTCATATAGCAATGCTACATCTCCCAAAATGTCTAAATCAATCTTTATGATGAACAAACATATATTCCGGAGACCAAGTGGAGGAAACCTTATGTGTTCGACTGGCAGAGAGGTGGTGCTCCCAATCGACAGCCTACCAAATAAAATCCATGCTAATATTTCTTTACATCTAAAATTAACCTTAAAGTTTAACATGTTGATCTATGTGAGTTAGGGAAAACACATACATGTGCTAGTGAGTGGAAGGGAGTGTGTTAATGTCAACCATGGCATCCAAGCAGCCGAAAAGGGGTCCAAGTAATGGGTCAGTACCCTATACAGACACCAAGGGGTCTATGTAACACACACCCTGCAGAACATAAGTCTGCTGGGGCACAGCTTGATCCTCAGACTGCCTGCTTCACTGACTGAGACGCATATTTATCGCCTACCCCAGCATGACCGCGGCCGTCGCACCAAACATGTCAACCTGTGGGTGATTCATATTAACTGTATGCGTTTTGTCCAGAAATCAGCAATTAATCACTTTTAATCAGACTATTACAAGCCCTGTCAAATCTATGAGAAAGGCCTCGCTTACTAAATTGAATATATGTGCATGTTAGACACCACTACTGGACCGGGTCGAGTTTCTTTAAGCAAGAAACCACTCTTCATTTTTTGTCGGGTTCAGCGGAGGGCTCGGAGGTTGAAAACCCAAACACAGATGAAATGGGAGAAGAAACAAGAGCATGAAACACGATTAGATTTCAACATGCTATGAGGAAAAGCTACTATTGCATTACTGTGCCTGATCAAATTTATAAATTCAATTATGTCGTTTATCAATCCAGACATCTATTGATTTTATTTCAGAGAGCACTCTGGGATTTTATGGGAGTTATGTATGTGGGTGTGAAATGATGGAAAAATAAAGAATATATAATATAGCAGGGGACTTTGTAATTTTTTATGTAGTATAGTGATTCCATATAAATGTTTTATCTATAAAGGTTTTGCAGCTTTCTTCCAGCTAAGTTCTACATTTACCTGCAACTACTCAAAGCCACACTGATTGGAGCGTTGCATGTAGATGACATCACGTTATCAGCATAGGTTTAACGGATTCATTTAAAGCAGTCGCCACTTGAGTACCTGCTGCAGTTTTTCTTGTCAAGATAAGCTCTGATTACGATTTACAAGATTCAGTTGACGTTTGAAGGTCGTTCGAAGGTTTTAGATTCCTGCCTAAGAATTAAAGTAACTTTTAGAGTAGATTAAAGCCTTGATGGAAATCGTAGAAACAGGTTTGAATGTAAGTGTGGCGGATACCTTTTTCCAGCTTTAACTGAAAACCAGTCAACATGGTGAACAAGGCAAATCAGGACACTATATCAAGGTGATGATGAATTAATGTTTAAATTCCATCAGAATCAGGATAAAAGCTCATTGTTCTCTAGCTAAATCTTTTTGCAGAGCCTCCCAGATACAGAAAATATATGTCAGACAATTCTGACAAGTTTTTTTAAAAACAATATTTCTCTTCATTATCAACGAGTGGCGCTAAATCTAAACTAGCAACCCGGGGCCACGTGTTCAGTTTTTTGGTAGCCATAAAAAAACGTCATGAAAATAAATTTCAAAAGAAGCTATTGTGTACTGTCAAGGATGTATGCATCGAAATCCAAATCCAATTTATTTATATAGCACATTTAACAGAAAGTTTGCCCAAAGTGCTGTACACTTTGGACTAAAACAAAGTAAAACCACTGACACTCACATAAACACATAATAATACACAGATAAACATATCAACTCACACCAGTCTAAATGCTATTGAAAAAAGTTGCATTTTTAAAAGTGACTTAAAAACAGGAATTGAAGATGCCTGTCTAATATTTAAAGGCAGTGTATTCCAAAGTTTGGGAGCCATAACTGAAAAGGCTCGTTCTCCTCTACGTTTCAGCCTAATTTCCAGGACAAGAACATACTATGTATGTAAATATTTAAGATTTAGAGAAATTTAACAAAGATTTAAAACTGATATATTCACAAAAATGTGTTACCATGCAGCATGTTGTAAAGTTTTGTGCCTCCTTCTAAAGTGTTCATGTCCAAACAGTCCAAATGACACTTTGTCACCTTATCACTTTGCAGTTGTCATGTCTTAGGTTTGCCTTTAGGCCGTAGAAGACTCAAAATAATTTGAGATTGAAATGATAATGATGGAAGAAGGTGGTCTGATGTGATAGACCTTGTTTTCTAACCTTAATGCCCCCCCCCCCCCCAATGTAGGCTTAGTATTGGGTTAGGATTGGGAAAAATCCCATGACCCTTCCCAGTCTGGTCCATCAACCAATGTTAGTCAGATGGCCATAATGTTATGCCTATCTATCTATCTATCTATCTATCTATCTATCTATCTATCTATCTATCTATCTATCTATCTATCTATCTATCTATCTATCTATCTATCTATCTATCT
>NW_005187406.1:5805476-5813672 GCF_000239375.1 Pundamilia nyererei | reverse complement strand
TCTATCTATCTATCTATCTATCTATCTATCTATCTATCTATCTATCTATCTATCTATCTATCTATCTATCTATCTATCTATCTATCTATCTATCTGTCTATCTATCTATCTATCTATCTATCTGTCTATCTATCTATCTGTCTATCTATCTATCTATCTGTAATTATATATATAGATAGATATAGATAGATATAAAGATTAAAGATACCTGGTTACCTACAAATGATGTGGTTCTATTATTTCAGTCTAAAATAATTTGTAAGTCTTTTAAGACTTTTCTATACAACTATATAAACTTTGAGTGATATTGAGTTGTTTTTTTTTTTTAATGATTCGTTTTAATAGTGACAGGAAATTAGTTTACAACTTGTAATTTTTCCCACTAATGTGCAGCTGCAGAGAAGACACAGTCCACTGGCAAATTCGATGTCACCCTCATTTTACTAAGCCGGGCGAGTCTGTACAGACGCAGAAACACACATGGCAAACATAAGGCACCAACACAAACACACACACACACACACAGTTCAGGCCTCTACATTACACAGGGAGCCACCTTGGCACCCCGGCCCCTTTGCATTCTGATTGGTTGGAAACAATGTGTGTGTGTCAGAGCGAGCTGCTTGAGCCCGTGTGGAAGTGCGTGAGTTGTCATGACGTGGTTTGCACGGCTCACTGCTCACATACTAAACTATACCTGCCACATTATAAATCTTTGGGGAGAGAGCCAGGGAAGGTAAATAAGAAAGGTAAAATATGGCGGAGCACAGACGAAGTGAAGGTGAATGTGCCTTATTATGTGCCGCACTGGTTTTATGCTGAGGTGTATCATATTCTTGAATTATCTTGCAACAAGCAGGTGGAAGCTGTTTGGGTGAAGCAGTTTTCGGACTTTGCCGAACCAGACGTCAGACTAAGGAACTCCAGAAAGACCGACTGTCACACATTGTTATTTTTCTCTGTTTTATTTTCTTAAGTTGCATGCTGGAAAGAATTCCTGTGTCTACCTGCCTCGCCTGCGGTGTAATGAGGTGAAATTATTCTCTGACTGACGACGACATCGTTTAGTCAGTCAGTGTTGGGGGATCTGGCGCGATGCCTGGGAGACGCTCAACCTTTGCTAGCCTCGAGACTCAGTCTGTGTTTTCACTCAAAATATAAAGAACAAAAAAGGAGGAGGGATTGGCCTCCCCAATTAATTCCCATTTACATATTCCTCACCTTGCTTTTTTTAGATGGGGTGCAGAGTTGGAGTTAGGGTGTTGGCGAGGAAATGAGACGCCATTTCAGTCGCCTCGCTGATTATTTGTTTAGGTCATTAATAATTCCCGAGGTGCTGTGCTTCAGTAAAATTAGCCAAATGAGTGGAACTAGAGCAAGCAGGAGAGGGAGAGAGGGGTGGAGGCCTGTGACACACACCAACAATTTCTGCTGCGATGACATTTACTGGTAAACAGTCCCAGATTAGTTGCAGTTTGTTTTCAGGTGACTAATGCGACTAATGCCATCAATAGGACCATGACGCCTGGAACGCCTTGCTGTGCTACCTGTTCTGTGGAAGGAGAGGGGAAATGAGAGAAGCAAGAGAGAGGGGATATGGAAGAAAGAGATGATGCTGCTTTTAATCATCTTTCTCTTGCAATGAAGTTGTAGTGCTTGCTATATTAGGAAAAAAATCAAAGAGCTTCAGTTTCTGCAAAACAGTTGGGCAGGCACATACTCGTTGCTTTGGGGATCATCATGTGCTTCCTCTGTACTGACTTCCTGCTCAGTTACAGAAGGTCACAGCTGGCAGTCTCTTATACCTGCAATTTATTTATTTATGGCAACAGGATTAGATTCGATCCCTGAGGTATTAACGGTGCATGTAAGTAATCCAAATAAGACTTTAAATGGAGAGAAGGACTATTCCACGCACGTAAGCTTGAGCGCTCGAAAGAGCAATGTTCTCATAGATCACGCAGTCAATGAGAACCAGAATGATGATGAAGAGGAGGAGGGGGAGGTGGGCATGAACATGAAGTCATGGCCCTCACTGTAAGATCCCAGTTCTCCGTTCCAGGTTTGATTCCTGTGGGAGCAGAAGACAGCGACTCTCCGGCTCCACGGCTGACTACTGTATGGTGACTGTGATGTTCCACATGTGGCGGCAGACCTCGTCCACCAGCCACTGCCGCCGCTGTTGGTCACACTCACAAGGTAGACATGAAGGGACACCGCTCGCAGCCAAGAGAAGCAACTGTGAAGGTGCTGACAACCAAAATGATAGTTTCCATTTGGGGTTTTTTGCTATTGTGAGGTGAGATTGCATTTTATTGGCAGAGTTAGGAGTTTAGGAATAAGTATAGAGTAAGTATTTCCAAATACTTCCAAGCCTGCTGCCCCACAGAGCAGCTTTGACTTGACAGGAGCTTGTCCAAAGCGGCCCCATCTGAGAGGATCATGTTATACATAAGTTCTTTTGAGCTGGTAGGATGGCGGTATGCTAAAAGCTTGGGACAATATTACCATCTTTTCTCTTTGACTCAGAAGAACTTATCAGAGAAAATCAAATGAATCCCATACATCTCTTGGGTCTAGAATTCCAATCTTCATAGTTTTGAGAGAAATGAGACTGCACACACCTGCTAAGGCTGTAAATCCGACGGGGATATCTGGATCCAAATTACATTCTAACATTTCCAAGAGAACATGTTGTGGATACAAGAGACTAAATGTCCAATTTGGCAATCCTTACAAACTGTTCTGAACTTTGATCCAGACAGACTGCAACAAAACTGCCTTGCCATGGATACAAAAGTGATTGAAATAGTGTTTCTGACTGTGAGATGGGCAACCAAAGGGTTGAATAGCTCTGGTGGTGGAAGACATGGGTGCTTCAACCTGATCTGGAAGAAGATAATTACACCATCAGCCAGCCAAAAGCTCCAAATCGGACCAGTTGAGAGGCCCTTGGTAATGTAGAAGCAAAGAATGGTGCATGTGATTGTTCAGCTAAAGAAACCTTGTTAAGTCCTCTCAGTAGATCTTGTTGACCAAAGACATCTAAGCAGATCTGCACCACTGTAAGACAAAGTAAAACAAAAACACCAGTGCAAATGGTGAATGCAAAATAATCCTTTCAGTGTGAATTACACTTTCACAAAATGAGCATTGGAATTAAGACATGATCAGTCAGACCCTACTCTGCAGAGTCATATTATTACTGGTGCTGCTGTATATCAGTATGGAAATCTGCAGACTAGTCCTCTGATTGCAATGCAGATGTAAAATGAGCTAGTGATGGTGAAGCATGAAGGAAACACCTTATGCCAGTCAGCAAATTGCAATTATTTTATTGTAATTATATTATTTCAACACTATAATTCTTTCATAGAAAAGAACAGTTACATTTCTACACAGTGAAAAGTTCTCATTCAGTCCACTCAGGGCTATTGTCTTTGCATTGTGCTGCTGTGAACTATAGGCGTCAAATGACACAACACCTCACTGTATGCTGCACTTGTTTGGGTAGTAGTGGTGGCTAATTTTGACAAACTTTAGCAGCATGTTGTTATGTAATTGGCACTAGCTATTTGCTTTAAATAAAGTGACAGGTATAAATTATGAAGGAAAATGGCTGTGGTGTAGAAAATTGTGCTCATATACTTAGAAAATTGGTGACTCTATTTGAGGGAAGAAAGAGAACCAAAAAAGAGTAGGAGTCTAGTGTGCTTGTTGCTCACATTAACTAGTAAGTGACATCACAAAATGTGGCTTTATTTTGTTGGGTCCTATTCCACAGCTTTTGCAGAATCATGATCTGAGCTCTCTGCTGTGCCAAACATACTTCCTTTGCCAAGAGGAAGTCTGTAAACTCGCTGTAGGTTCTTCTTGCTAATCAATTTCTGTTAATTTTATTTATTTGTATTTTTTTTCGTTACTCAAATTAATGTATGTATTATGTAACAATGCCAGAACTGACAGGTGAGGAGAGCAAAAAAAAGTGGGAAAAATAGGAGTAAAGATAAAAATAAAGGAAAAAAGTCCAAGATTCACTCGCTACCTCTGAATGAGCAAAACATGTTAAACAACTGAGAAGCCTAGTAAGTAATGTCGCCCTCTCGGGAGCCAGAGGCAGACAGTAAAAGGTCCAGGTGACTCAGGCCATCTGCAACCCACCAAGAGTATTGAAGACTGCGCCGTAAAAAAACAAATCCTAAAAAACCAGTAATATTCCAGCAGCTGAAGCGCCAAAATAATACCATAAAATAACAGAAAATAACTTTCCCATGAAAATACGGTTATTTTCAGTAATGACAATACAGTTTGTTGCCCTAATTTTACATGGGATTCTGCCTTTTCCAAGTGCTTTTAAACATTAAATTAGGAACAAATTAACGTGATTAAACAATGAAATTACCTATAAACAAGGTTAATGAATGCGGCAATATGAATAAAAATACTTAAATGTACAGAAATATACAGTTAACAGTTGGTTTAAATAATAATGGATTGCATTCATATAGCGCTTTTCAATTCCACTTTATAATTCCCCTCTGGCCATCACCAGTAGGTGAAGTGTGTTGCCCAAGGACACAATGACCGAGAGTGTCCGAGCCGGGGCTCGAACCGGCAACCTTCTGATTACACTGCGAACTGCCATCTCTTGAGCCACGATCGCCCTAAATAACAGCAATAATAATAATTATTTGATGTAAAAAAAAGTTTATACGAATGATTTTAGCATTACATTTCAATTTAACAGTTCAATCTTTCAAATAGCAGACAAATATTTGTGAAATTATGATGCATTTGTGAATGTATTTTAACAATCTAAATATGCATATGTACAGACAAATACATTTAAAAAACAAGAAAATTATGTTTTATTACATTTACAGTGATTTTACGTTAATTCACATTTGAAATGTAAAAACACCGTTTATTTATGTGAATTTAATGATATTCTAGAAGAACAGTACAAAACTGTAAAATACACAGTAAACTACTTTTATATTACAATTTTGTTTTTCCAGTGTGGGGACTCATGTCCCAATTACACCTCCGTACCCGCCTCAGCAGAAGGAAGAAGCAATTTCCCAAAGAACAAGAAATCCAGAGAAGCAGAGGCAACAAGCAGCTAACCCTGCTGGAGGCCGGCCATACCGGTACAAGCTGATGATCAGAGCCCAGCGCCTCATCCGCTTGAGAACCACGTGGCACCTGGGAAAGACATCCTATGACGAAGATGGCACCCTGGACCATCACATATAAGGGAGGTCAGTGGTCACACCAAGTCACCCAGCCATGCACCAAGTACCCACATAAAGCAGCAACGAACAGTAGGGAGCATGACCATGTCCACAGTTATACACACATACAGACACACATCCTGGCCACACACTCATGCATCCACAAACACACACACACACACACATGTGGAAACGATCTGATGTGGGAACACCCATGCACATCAAATCTTTCTTAAGTTTTATTTCTATTGATTGTGTTGGTCAGTTAATTACTTGTGCACGTACAGTTCAGTGTTGCCTTTAAAAAGCTGCAAATCCATCCCCCACTGGGAGTCACAGTAGCAGTGGCCATCATAACTTTCCACTTCAAAAAAATCACTCAGAAATTAAGTGCCTACTCAAGCGCAGCACTAACTGAATTGAGGTTCAAGTATGTTTAGTGTAAAATGGATGTAGTCAGTGCACAGAAACATGTGCGCAGACTGAGTCATCTGCTTCCCCTGAGGGGCTGCGCCTCTGCTCTTGGCCGACCACCAGGGAAGCTGGCTGGGTTAAAGCTACGAGACCCTGACAACTCTCCCGTGAACCTTAAAAACACACGGCCCTGCACTCCGTTTTCCTCTGCTCAGAAACGAGAGCGTGAGATTAGTGGACCCCTCTGTCGCCCCATTTAGGTGACTGATAGCTGGGCAGATTTTCTTAAAACAGCTAGCAATTATCAGATGCAATTAAGGCCCCCCCTGCACAATTACAACACCTCTCTGCGAGTGTGGATGTGTGGCTGAGCGTGTTCCACTGTTCCCCAGCCAGTTCACAGAGGGATGATGACGAGTGATTTTTATACATAATACTGACTATATTCACATTGAAATAGTGCCTGCTAGGGCGGGCACTATTTCAGGATTAAGGTTTGAACCAGTTCAGCAACTTTGTGTTTAATAGTAAGAACAAAAAATGTGTTTTTTGGCCTGAGAGAGTCTTAGAAAGACCTAAAAAAAACAAAAAACAGATGCTACATTGCAGAAGGAGAAAGGTTTACTTTGCCCTTACCAAGCATGCTGTTTAAAGCAATGGAGGGTTCATTCTATGCAAATTTCATCAGTTTTCTTAACAGCTGTTAAGCTTGTTGTTGACTAAATTAACCTAAAAAACAATGCTAACGTTAACCTTAATGTTTTCCCAAGTCTTGGCAATCAGGGAATTCTACCTGAAAATGCAGGCTTAGTGTTGGGTTAGGATTGGGAAAAAACCCATGACCCTTCCCAGTCTGGTCCAGCGACCAATATCTGTTTGGAGTAGAGGGCCAAAGGTAGAGCTGGATGTCTCCAGACCGGTCTTTGTCCTGCCTGTACGTGTAGCTACACATTGCTTTGATGCAGCCTGCAATGATTGTGATTGGCTTATTCACTACTGTTGATTCCTCGTGTGGTTTTCCAGCTAATTTTTTAGTTTATCAGTGAGAGAATAATAACCATCAGTATGACGACTCACAATTGTCAGTAAATTCCAGGAAAGCGATTGCAGAAACTATTGGAATGCATGTGAGGGAATGTACAAAGAAGTGGAAAAAGAAAAAAAGTGACCACATCAAAGGGTGGGGGTGCACTTTATGTTTCTTTCTGCCTGCACTGCGACTCGATCACACGATAATTAACATGTAATGCACCAACACAAGCATAAATGCCGGCAACAACGTCTGCTACTTATAAAGGTTACATGATAGGCTCTTAAAGAGCCCTTGCAGAAGTCTAAATCAGAGTACAGCGTTAATGTAACATTGCTTAAAATAATTTTTGTATGATTATTAATTCAAAATTAATGACCAGTGACGATCAGGGTGAAACTGATGGAACTTTTATTGCGTTGGTCCTGTGCTGACACAAACTGCAAGAACCCTTCCAGCAAAACTTTAATCTTTACTTTAATCTACACCAAACATCAGTTTAACATTTAATATTTTACCTTCTTCCTGCCAAACATTACAAAACCGGAACGCAAGAGAGCAATCAGCTGTACAACTCTCCTATTATATCGATCTGCTCTTCATAAACCAGGAAATGAAAACTTCAAGAATCCTGAATTTAAAGCCACCTACTGATTGCATATTTTAACTTCCTTCTATATTAGAAAGTAGCAAGAGAAAAAGTGTTTTCATAGTTGTAGTTTTTTCTGCGAAGCCCAATTGTAAACCTTGAGACATCTATGTGCGTAAAACTTTGCTACAACCTTTCCAGGGAATCCTGGTTAAAGCTCATCATACACTTTTTGTTTCCATTGCAACTTTTTCCAAGAAGTAAGAAAGCAAGGAGCTGAATTTGGTGGTGCAATGTTACATCAGATTTTGTCTTTCCTCCCTGTATCAGGCCTCTTTAAAGTAATATTTGGACTTTCACTTAGTTAGCCTTACATTTTCCAACTGCCGGCCTGTTACTTTCTGCTCTGGCAGTGCAGGGCTTTACACTGGAAGGCCAGTTTAAGCGTAAAGCACAGGTAAAAACAGAGATGAGGCAAACACATGCGTCATGTTTTGTTAGTTGGAACTTCAGTAAAGGTATTTATTTTTGTTCTCCTCGCTGAAGATGGAAACGCAAACAGGATGAGTGATCTCTGGTGAGGAGAAATGGAAATGATGGTAAAGAATCAGTCTGAGTCACTCGATCTGGTAGGATGTATTACTGTGTTATACATGACTCAGTACTGGAATCCTGGCTAGGACACTCATAGATTCACTTTGTACCCATGTATGAATGTACCTTCGATCAAAACTAGATTAAATTTTCCTTCTTTATAACAACTTCAACTTCTTTTTTTCTGTGATACAGTTTAACTCAGCTCCACAAGAGGGGGCAAAACCCCTTTGGGGAGTCACAGAAGTGGGCCAGCAGCTATAATGACACAGGCTCCCTAAATTAAATAAGCTGCATTTACATTCCTATTGTTTGAATCACATATATAATTCAGC
>NW_005187406.1:5797843-5805396 GCF_000239375.1 Pundamilia nyererei | reverse complement strand
ACACACACACACACACACACACACACACACACACACACACACACACGTGTCCCTGCTACACCCCACCTCCCAGTCTCCTCGCCTGCACTGGCTGGTGTGCGTTTCGTCTAATTCTCTTAAATGAGGCTCATTTCACTGTCAGGAGTCTAATGATGCTAATTAATTTACCCGCCCACCCGCGCTAAAGAAAAGTCTGTCATCCAGATCCTGCCTTAAAGATAATGTATACAGTATCTGTTAGGGCTGAACAAATAAATGATATTGTTTAAAAGGAGCATATTTATATAGAGCCGTCTCTGATTTGCATGTAGCTATAGGCTTTGTGTTTCACATTTACTTTTGGAGCGTTTAACTGAACCACATACGTATATACATGTGGATTAAACTCTCTTTAATGTACACAGTCTAAAGTAAAGCACAGTTAAGAGCCTTGAAAGCAGCCAATTTATTCTTGTCCAGCTGGTGACCCGTGAACTGCGGTGGAGTGAGTAACACTTTGTTGTAACTATTGTTAATGAGTTGTAACTCAGAATAGTTTCAAAGTTGCTAAAGTCTCTGAGATTCAGACAACGTGTCTTTGGGTGTTTTGGGTGCCACGGCCTCATCAACAGCCAGATTGGTGTCACTCCCTACATATCATATCTGCATGCTTGCAGTCTCTGGGGCTGAAAAGTCCATGCATAAGTGCCTAAAGCTGCACTGGAGTTAAGAGGGGTGTTAAGCTAGACGTGTGGCTTTGAATGATCACTATAACAGCAGCTTTCTGCTTTGCTAATGTGAGTTGCTAAATATCAGACAAATAATATGGCCTTCTGTATGTTACAGAATAACAAAGAAGTTTATGCTACAGGTATACTCAGTATAATCTAAATGTTTAATGACTGCACCTTTACAGTTTACTGATGCAACTTGCTAACCAAGCTTAGCCAATAAATTAGCAGATAATTTTAATAACTAATAAATAAAATAACTTTACATAATTTGATTACATGTAATTTTGTTACATAAGTGGATTGTAAAACATTAAACTGATTAAACCTATGCGGACAAAGAATAATTTTTTATTTCACTTCTGACTCCAAAAAAATCCAGCATGAATTAATGTGAATTAATTTCACAATGTGCAAAAAATGCCCTTTCAAACATCAAATATATGCTATTAGTGGGGGTCATCAACTATCTATGACAGGGGTGTCGAACTCTAGACCTCGAGGGCTGGTGTCCTGCAGGTTTTAGAGGTGTCCTTGATCCAGCACAGCTGATTTAAATGGCAAATGACCTCCTCAACAAGTCTTGAAGTTCTCCAGAAGCCTGGTAATGAACTATTCATTTGATTCAGGTGTGTTGACCCGGGGTGATATCTAAAACCTGCAGGACACCGGCCCTCAAGGCCTGGAGTTCGACACCCCGATGTATGAGCAGGAAAAAAGATGCCGCATTGTCTTTTTTCTTTGCAGTTTTGCATCTTTTGTGAAGGGAACCCCTTTTCAAGTGATAAAACTTAGGTACAATCCTTAAGATCTTGTGTCTAAAGTTGCAGACATGAATTAAAATTTGCCACCACAGTACACAAACATCTACAGCGGGCTCTTCTACGTATGCCAGGCTGTAGCCAGATACGTAAAACGTGATTAGCTGGATGGCGGGTTGCAGGAACTGGTGCCCACTCATATGGATTTTTTAAGTTTTAGGCAAGGCAAGTTTATTTGTATAGCACAATTCAACAACAAGGTGATTCAAAGTGCTTTACAGAGACATTAGAAACAAGAACAAATAAAAAGCATGATTTAGAGTAATATATTAGTTTTTCTATTAAATAAACTCCAAAAAATGACTGATTGTACCTTTCAGTAGCAAATTACAGCTGTGTGCCTTTTAAAAAAAAATCTGACACTTTCAAAGTCTGCAAAGATGAGCAATAATCAAACATACAGCATTATGTATAAGCTTTATCTCTGAACATCTTACCTCAATATCAATCATTAACCTCAATCAATAACCCATCTGTGACTAACTGCTGGATAATAGTGTGAAAGGGTTTCTGACTAACTGTCAGCACGTATCTATGGTGCCGTTGCTGAGTAATCCAGGGGAAAATCCCCAACATTCTCCCTTACATCCACAAACCTCGGAACATCAAACAACAGTCAATATGATGCAATGATGAATGAGTCAGACTTTTACTTCCCCACTGTTTATTTTTGGTAATCAGGCTAGACCAGCAATTTCTCTGCAGGTCTAAATGTGACACATCTAAATAAAGCTTGATTAAATGCTTTGCTCCGTGACTGGTCGCAAGATTTATACATGATTTGGAAATGTCAAAAAAAATTTAAAAAAGAAAAGAAAAAAGAGACATGATACATAATATTCCATAGTTAGCGTTAATACAAACCTTGTACATGATGTTGGCTGGCTTAGTTTTTTTGGAATAAATAAAGGTAACTCAAGAAGTCGAGGGTTGGACTATATGTGTGTGTCAGAATGAGAGAGGGAGCGAGAGGGAGGCAGAGCGGCTGAACAAATCCTACCACACATTGTTCTTGTTTGCACAGACCTTAGCAATTTGTTTGACTTTACTGCTATTGAGGCGAGACATGCTCGCAATCTCTGCATCTGCGTGAGTACATGCCTGAGTGTGTGTGTGTATGTGTGTGTGTGTGTGTGCGTGTGTCTGTGAGTGTGTGTTTGGGTGGAGTGCACCGATGTCAAACATGTCCTACTGTAAGTCCTGGGACAATTTTATATAGTTTGATTTGTGCGGGCCGGAGAAAAGCCGAGTGCCCGGCAGACCCGGGTTATTCCTCTGCACTGATTTCCTCTGCCTTCAGACTTTATTTAGACTCATTTTGTGTTTTTTTTTATATGTGCAGCTCGAAAATATCCAAACTTTTTGTCAAATCTTTGATTTATTGACAAGAGCAGCAATACTAAAAAACAAAATAAATTATTTTTACTCCCTTGAGCTCGTTTGCCAAATGTTAACCTGTCAGTTGCATGTGAGTGCAAGCAATTTTTTTCCTTTTCTATATTTCTTCTCTCAGTTTTTTTTCCTGCCAAGCAGTGACAGCTGTAGAAAAAGGCCAGGGTGGCACGGACTCAGCGGTTTCAGTGGCACACAAGTTGCATTTGATTGGCGCCGGGCTCATGGACCGCGGCCCCGGCGTGAGTCAGGGACACCAAGAACAAGCACACACGCGCATCCTCCCTCTGTACCATCTCCATGGCAATAGAGGTAAAAGTGAATGGAGGGGGTTTTGCAACTAGTTTTCCAACTTTCTTTGCTCAAAAAGGGTTCAAAGTTTCGAAAATACACATACTAACTTTTTGTTTTCTGAAGTGATGGAAGCAAAACAGGGAAAAAGAGGAAAAAAGGCACTAATGTAGCTTCAATTATCCCTAAAATGTCATTCTGGTCACCTGTACTTAAATGTCATTTTGGAAAATGTAAGGCTTGGTTTTTATGCAGCATTAGAGCATACGGCATGTATTAGGAATGGGCTTTTGTAAACAAATGACGCCATCTTGGCAGATAGTCTCCAGCACTCTCCAAGCAAATGTAAGAGGTGCTGCTTACATCATGGATCCGTCAATCACTCACGGAGTTACTACACTTGCAGAGGCTGACAGTGAGAAAGGTAAGAGCTGTGATGGTGACATCACTCCAACTGGCCCTTCATGGAAAAACTGCTCAGTTCCTCTGGCTTTCCAGTGAGAGTCGGTCGTACGTGTTGGGCGCCTGAAGAAGACACCGAGGGGGGAGAAAAAAGCCCAGCAGAGGCACGTAGACCTGTTTTTCCTGTGCGTCAGTCGCCGTGCCGTGTCAGCAAAAACACAAACATGACGGAATGCAGGTTGTTGCGTAAAGAGCAAAATGGCGCCATGAGGAGTTTCATCCCAACATAAATATAGACAAGTCTCAGACTAATGGGGTGCACACTCTACCACGCATACACACACTTGCGAGCAAATAAGTAAATAAACCGTTGGCATCGCTGCAACTGAGTCTGTGTTTCCAGAATCCTGCTGATTCATTATGTCAAAATCTGACAGTACAACTCTGTTCATAAAGAAGCCATTGACAAGTTTCAAACTATAGCGTCGACCATTCAGTCATCCTGTAGCAACACTTGCAGCGATCTAGGCTGCGATCTGCCATGAAAACGAAAGTACCCAACGAGCATCCACAGAATCTGAGAAACATTAAATCATTTTTAAACTGTTATTTGCTTTTGCTTTATGGTGTTGATATGGCGTCAATGCTCTGTGATAGTTGGCACAAACAGATCGCTGCCGTAAAGCATCCCATCTGTCATTTCGTTTTAGGCACTGAAGCTACATTGTAAGGTGGAAGAAAACATGAGGCTAGCATAGACATAGACGTGTTTTTAATCCCTGCAGTTTGTGTTGCAGGAGTAAGTCTAAAACAAGCCCTTTGTAGGTGCTTAAGTGCAAACAAAAGTGGAAATAACTGCATGCTTTTACTCAAGTAGTAAACTTAGGAAGAGCTCAGCAAAAATGAAAGTGCAGGACGCAACAAGTGAAAAAAAGCAAGTGAACGGAGAGCTAACAGGTAAGTGAAAAACTTTAGCACCTTGAGTGGCCGAGTGTAAAAATACCACAATTTAGCTGTGCTGAAACAACCAGGTACTAAAAATGGTGTTCCTGGATAGCAGAATAACATTTATGACAACTGTAGAGATATTGCTGTTTGCATGTAGTCCCTATGTCTGTGAGTAGAGGTCAGTCAATCAGAAAGCGCAAGACCAAGAGTCCTCATTCTCCACTGTCCTCTGTCTGCCATGCTGGATTCACAACCACAGAGCACAGGAAGCCACGGTAGGTTTCCTTCCAAGCTTCGTTTAGTACAGTAGAGCTGTACTAAACCCTATTGTGCTCTAACCCATAACCGGCGGTTATGGGTTAGGGTT
Organism: Pundamilia nyererei; assembly: GCF_000239375.1. Taxonomy (NCBI): domain Eukaryota; kingdom Metazoa; phylum Chordata; class Actinopteri; order Cichliformes; family Cichlidae; genus Pundamilia; species Pundamilia nyererei. The sequence goes on along the minus strand of NW_005187406.1, from coordinate 5,800,465 downwards.
TAAAGCAGAGGTGGGCAACTCCAGGCCTCAAGGGCCGGTGTCCTGCAGGTTTTAGATGTCACCCTGGGTCAGCACACCTGAATCAAATGATTAGTTCATTACCATGCCTCTGGAGAACTTCAAGACATGTTGAGGAGGTAATTTAGTTATTTAAATCAGCTGTGTTGGATCAAGGACACATCTAAAACCTGCAGGACATCAGCCCTCGAGGCCTGGAGATGGACACCCCTGGTTTAAAGGGCAACCAACATAGAGACAAAAATCCTTTGTTCCTTATCAGGAGCAAAAACGAGTGTGAACTACCATTTTTGCGAGTTAGCTAGCACAGTAGCAGTGCTAGCTAACTAACTGTCTAGCGTAAATACACTGATGAATGTGCTGCAGTGACATTAGCTTTCTCACTAGGCTTTTCGCCCCACTGTTGGCAGTAACAGAGGACTCTAGTTCACCTCTGAGCCCTCTGACCCACAGCACTGTCACTCAGGGACAACAGTACATCACACTTTAAATCACTCTAGAGTTCTCCTTAGTACTTGAATGTTAATTTACCCGTTCATCTACAGCCATTTATATACGGCAGCATAGTTCTAGTCTATGACCTCTACATACATATTTGGTATATAGTAGAGGGCACTATGATGTGATGTGCAAAAGGGTATGTGATGTGTAAGATGCTGGCATTGTGGGATAGCACTGAAGTCAGCTAATGTGAGCTGATGCCCTGGGATTGCACAGCTTGACTATATGACCTACTTGAACTGCTCAAACTTCATTATGCTCTATGAAGTTTGACAGGTTTGATTTTACTTTGATAACATGTTCTTTTTCTTTTTTTCATGGAGGGAATTGGAGGTTGTTAATAATAAGCAATCCACGCAACTTAAAGCGCACTTATTTAGGTTTAACAGTAAATTCTTAAAAAGAAAAAAGAAAGAAAAAAGAAAAAACGACAGTTTTCCTATGTCCAAAGTGGTAATACCTGCCCTTTGCAACAGCGACTCAGTGTTATGGGAGAATCAATTTTAATTTACTGAGTCTCTGCTGATTCTAAGCCCCCAGCTCTGGATCAGAGTCAACAGCTTCCTGTAAGTGCTGATATTTCACCACATCGGTAATCACCACCATCAGATGGAGCTCACTGAATAGCTATCATTAAACATCTCTGTGATAGTTTCTTCCATTTCGCTGTCCGTCTCACTTTTTTCCTTCAGTCAAAGAAGCCACAGTTTCATAGCGGCACTAAATCATTCACATATTTAGGCATCGGTATTGTTTGGAGAGGCTCATAAATCTGCAGCTGATGATAGAAAGTGTGTACGGGGGTTTAATTGGAGTGTAGTGGGCTCCACTGTCCAGAAAAAAGTTGGACAGTTGACATTCACATTTTCTGGACAGAATTTATTTGGAAGCATTTTGTCTATCGACCCATTAATGCATCTTTTGTTTTTTTGCAGTTTGGATCTATTTTGATACAGTGATCGTTTGAATAACGTGCTACTACAATACAATGGGGGAAACAATCTAGATTATTTCGAAGAATGTGAAAGCGCTGTGGTGCATGTGTGAGGCTGTTTACCCACATGTGTGAGGGTGCCTACCCCTCTGCACTCTGATCTGCAAATGGAAGCATTTACATTTTATCGACTGCTTACTTTGACGGCTCGGTAATTTCAGTGGACTAAGAAAATAACTGACCAATTGCCGATAATTGTTGAGAGATGGCAGCCATGTTGGGTGAGGGGTTAAAGGTTGCTAGTGACGGGCTGCAAGCCAGCTGTGGATGGGTCAAGAGGGATTAAGTTTGAGGGACGTTTTCAACAGAAATATGTTGGAAGGGTTTCAGTTGACATGTGTCTTATTGTGGGTATTTTAATTCTGACCATTTCTTGTTTCTGGTTTGCTGAAGGAGTGTTTGCTGAGTGTTGGACTACTTGACTTTTTTATAATCACAAGACAGTTTTGGTCTAAAATTAAGTAGTAGTAGAATAGATGTTAAAAACAACAACTTCAGTATTGTAAAATTAAAGTGGGATCAGTTTTCCTTTTCTTCTTCTTTTTTTTTGAGTACCTAGAAACCAGGATCTTATTTTGCCTTGGGAATTCCAGGCACATAGATATTTCAGTATGTCTTTACTGAGTCCTAATCTATGGGCTAAATTAGTATATCGTAAAGAAAAATGGAAACACGGCTAAGCTAAAGTGAATGATCGCAGAATTCTTTCCTTGATTAACAGTAGCTAGTCTCAGAGACCTGAAAAACATGTCCTTGGCATCTCTGCTCTGACACACTGCTCAAAGCAATACTTTACTCACAGTTTGGGACACTTGCATAGGGATACTTGCATAGGGACACTTGTCAGGACTCTTGGTGCCACAGTTAAATATAGTAGGTTTGCTTGGGCATTTTTAGCTTCGGGGTAAGCCTTGTTTCTTTTTCTGAACTAAGCGGTTTCTGCCATATTTCATCCCTAGTTCCAGAGCAAAATGCCTGGGTGTGAAGGTGACACTTAGAAAAACACAAACTATTCTAATGGTTGTCAAACCACACATTTATTAATTGATACTGATGTGCCAAAACTTATTATTAAGGATACTGGGTAGACCATCTGTATAGGGGAATGG